>NC_092347.1:42936236-43198236 GCF_963676685.1 Mytilus edulis
TGTAGAATGGGAGATAATTGGCCACTTCCGGTTTGTTGGAAGTCATTTTTAGTCTTCAGTAATTTGTTCATGTATCTATATGAAAAAATATATGGATTCTGAGTACTTTTATGTGAAAAAATTGCAAAAAAAGCTACTTCCGGTTTTCTCAAGGTCACTTCCGGTAGCCTTTTTTCAAGGTCATTTGTCACTTAACCTTTTGTATCAGGTCAAATGTCTTTATAATGAACTTACTTGAAGTTATAATCAAATAACCTCATATCAAGACATTTCAGGGGCGACAACTCCTATAAGATGCCATCTAATTGTATAAGACTAAATGTAGCATATCTTCATAAAAATTAAGCAGACATTTTGCACTTGTTTTTTTAATATGTATCTCTCAAAGTGAGTGAGAAAATGCAAAAACAAGCAAAAGTCACAATTGAGAACTTGACCTTGACCTTTGACCTTGACCTCATTTTCTAAGGTAGGACCTAGGGGACTCAAATAAAAACATCCCAGGGTTATACGGTTATCTGTTAATGAGTTAAATAAACATACCGACAAATTTATTTTGTAAAGGTAGATAACTCCTATAAAATTTCATCGAATCGCTTCGATCCAAATACGCCAAAAATTACTGAGGATGTAACGAACAATTTGTAAAAAGAATTTTGTCGCTATCTTTTTTTGTTACGAAGGAGATACGCTTTGATGATAAACAGTGAAAAGGGAGATAACTCTTACAAAGAAAATGGTTCGGCTTAGCAGGGTGAAATTTAAAAGCGCATAAACTATACGATACAATATGAGAAATATCTAAGCGACATATTGCGAAACAAACATTTATCGCAAGAACAAAAGTTGGCGGAAAAAAAAAAAAAATAATAATAATAATAATAATAATAATCAGAACAAAAACAATAAGTCTTTCCACAGAAAAGTGGAAAGACTTAATAATAATAATAATAATCAGAACAAATACAATAGGCTTTCCACAGAAAAGTGGAAAGACCTAATAATAATAATTAAAAACCAATTGTTCAAAGAACAATTGAAGGTCTTTCAACCAATAAGGATCTATTTAGATATGAAAATATTAAAATTCAGTTGAAAATGTCAGTTCTAATGGCTTAATGATGTATAAATATCAATTTTAAGCAAAGGTCAAAATCTAGAACGTCCAATTAACCTATGACCTTGACCTCAATTTCAAGGTCATAGACTAAACATCTCAAATAAAAAGACACTAGTTCCTTAATATGTATGGTTCATGAGTAAAATCACTTTACGCATAATTCTTAATATAAGAGGGGCGAAAACTCCCTTTTATTGTTTACGCACCCTTGCAACCAAAATTTATAAGTTACGACATGTCGCAACTAACAATTGTCTAAAAAAAAATTGTCGATATCTTATAAGGTTAATGAAAAAAGGTGAAAATAAGCCAAAATCAAAATTAAGAATTTGACCTTGACCTTTGACCTTGACCTAATTCTCATTTTTTTGGACCAAGGATCTTAAATCAAAAGACCCTAGGTCTCTATCACTTATAGTTTACCAGTTAGAAATGCATATCACTGATATCATATATAAAAGGGGGATAACTCTCATATGGAGTCTCCGGATAGCTTTCGTTGAAATGAAACAGAACATCCTAAGGATATAACGAGCAATTTGGAAAAATAAATTTGTCGGTTTCTTATACGGTTGCGAAGTAGTAGTGGCCACAAGAAAAACAGCGTTTGGGGAGATAACTCTTACAAGGTAAAGTTTTTTGTTACGCGGTGTCAGTTTCAGAAGCGCATTAACTGTTCAATATCATATACCAAATATCTAAGCAACATCTTGTGAAACAAAAAAACAGCGAAGGAAAAAAAAGTTGGCGGAAGAAAAAAAAAAAAAATTAAAAACCAATTGTTCAAAGAACAATTGAAGGTCTTTCAACCAATAAGGATCTATTTTGATATGAAAATATTAAGATTCAGTTGAAAATGTCAGTTGCTATGGCTTTATGATATGAAAATATGAATTTCGAGCAAAGGTCAAAATCTAGAACGTCCAATTAACCTATGACCTTGACCCTAATTTCAAGGTCATAAACCAAGGATCCCAAATCAAAAGACCCTAGGTCAGTAGTATGTATGGTTCATGAGTAATATCACTTTATGCATAATTCTACATATAAGAGGGGCAAAAACTCCCGTTTATTGTCTACGCACCCTTCCAATCAAAAATTTTAAGTTACGACATGTCGCAACTAACAATTTAGTAAAAAGAATTTGTCGAAATCTTAAAAAGTTAATGAGAATAAGTGAAAATAAGCCATAATCAAAATTTAGAATTTGACCTTGACCTTTGACCTTGACCTAATTTTCATTTTTTTGGACCAAGGATCTTAAATCAAAAGACCCTAGGTCTCTATCACTTATAGTTTACCAGTCAGAAATGCATATCACTGATATCATATATAAAAGGGGGGATAACTCTCATATGGAGTCTCCGGATAGCTTCGGTTGAAATGAAACAGAACATCCTAAGGATATAACGAGCAATTTGGAAAAATTAATTTGTCGGTTTCTTATACGGTTGCGAAGGAGTAGTGGCCACAAGAAAAACAGTGTTCGGGGAGATAACTCTTATAAGGTAAAGTTTTTTGTTACGCGGTGTCAGTTTCAGAAGCGTATTAACTGTTCGATATCATTTACCTTATATCTAAGCGATATCTTGTGAAACAAAAAAACAGCGAAGGAAAAAAAAGTTGGCGGAAGAAAAAAAAAAAAAAAAATAATAATAATAATAATCAGAACAAACCCTATAGGTCTTTCACCTGAAAGGTTGAAAGACCTAATAATAATAATAATCAGAACAAACCCTATAGGTCTTTCACCTGAAAGGTTGAAAGACCTAATAATAATAATAATAATAATTAAAAACCAATTGTTCAAAGAACAATTGAAGGTCTTTCAACCAATAAGGATCTAATTTAGATATGAAAATATTAAAATTCAGTTGAAAATGTCAGTTCCTATGGCTTAATGATGTATAAATATGAATTTTAAGCAAAGTTCAAAAACTAGAACGTCCAATTAACCTATGATCTTGACCTCAATTTCAAAGTCATAGACTAAACATCTCAAATAAAAAGACACTAGTTCCTTAATATGTATGGTTCATGAGTAAAATCACTTTACGCATAATTCTTAATATAAGAGGGGCGAAAACTCCCTTTTATTGTTTACGCACCCTCGCAACCAAAATTTATAAGTTACGACATGTCGCAACTAACAATTTAGTAAAAAAAAATTGTCGATATCTTATAAGGTTAATGAAAAAAGGTGAAAATAAGCCAAAATTAAAATTTAGAATTTGACCTTGACCTTTGACCTTGACCTAATTTTCATTTTTTTGGACCAAGGATCTTAAATCAAAAGACCCTAGGTCTCTATCACTTATAGTTTACCAGTTAGAAATGCATATCACTGATATCATATATAAAAGGGGGGATAACTCTCATATGGAGTCTCCGGATAGCTTCGGTTGAAATGAAACAGAACATCCTAAGGATATAACAAGCAATTTGGAAAAATAAATTTGTCGGTTTCTTATACGGTTGCGAAGGAGTAGTGGCCACAAGAAAAACAGTGTTCGGGGAGATAACTCTTACAAGGTCAAGTTTTTTGTTACGCGGTGTCAGTTTCAGAAGCATATTAACTGTTCGATATCATTTACCTTATATCTAAGCGATATCTTGTGAAACAAAAAAACAGCGAAGGAAAAAAAAGTTGGCGGAAGAAAAAAAAAAAAAATAATAATAATCAGAACAAACCCTATAGGTCTTTCACCTGAAAGGTTGAAAGACCTAATAATCAGAACGAATACAATAGGTCTTTCAACAGAAAGGTTGAAAGACCTAATTAAAAACCAATTGTTCAGAGAACAATTGTAGGTCTTTCCACTAGTAAAGATCTATTTTGATATTGAAATATTAAAAATCAGTTTAAAATATTAGTTCCTATGGCTTTATGATGTATTTATATGAATTTAAAGCAAAGGTCAAAATCTAGAACGTCATATTAACCTATGACCTTGACCTCAATTTCAAGTTCACAAACCAAGGACCTTAAATCAAAAGACCCAAGGTCTTTAATATGTTTGGTTTATTAGTAATATCACTTTATACGTAATTCTATACGTAAGATGGGCAAAAACTCCCATTTATTGTCTGCGCACCCTTTCAATCAAAATATATAAGTAAGGACATGTCGCAACTAACAATTTATGAAAAATTATTTGTCGATATGTCATAAGGTATTTGAAAATAAATGAAAATAAGCCAAAATCAAAATTTAGAATATGACCTTGACCTTTGACCTTGACCTCATTTTTATTATTTTCGACCAAGAACCCCAAATCTAAAGACCCTATGTCTTTATCACTTATGGTTTACCATTTAGAAATGCATATCACTTAATTAAATGGAAAAGGGGGAATAACTCTCATATGGAGTCTCCATAAAGCTTCGGTCCAAATGAATATCCTAATCCTGAAGATGTAACGAGCAATTTGGTAAAATAAATTTGTCGTAATCTTTAACGGTTGCGAAGGAGTAGTGGCCACAAGAAAAACAGTGTTTGGGGAGATAACTCTTACAACGTAAAGTATTTTGTTACACAGTTGTAAATTTTTAAAGCTTATAAACTATACGATACCATATTCCAAATATCTAAGCGACATCTTTTGAAACATCAATAATACGCAAGAAAAAAAATTAGGCGGAAGAAAAAAAAAAAAAATTAAAAACCAATTGTTCAGAGAACAATTGTAGGTCTTTCCACTAGAAAAGATCTTTTTTGGTATTGAAATATTAAAAATCAGTTTAAAATGTTAGTTCCTATGGCTGTATGATGTATTTATATGAATTTAAAGCAAAGGTCAAAATCTAGAACGTCATATTAACCTATGACCTTGACCTCAATTTCAAGTTCACAAACCAAGGACCTTAAATCAAAAGACCCAAGGTCTTTAATATGTTTGGTTTATTAGTAATATCACTTTACGCGTAATTCTAAATGTAAGATGGGCAAAAACTCCTATTTATTGTCTGCGCACCCTTTCAATCAAAATATACAAGTAAGGACATGTCGCAACTAACAATTTATGAAAAATTATTTGTCGATATGTCATAAGGTATTTGAAAATAAATGAAAATAAGCCAAAATCAAAATTTAGAATATGACCTTGACCTATGACCTTGACCTCATTTTTATTATTTTCGACCAAGGACCCCAAATCTAAAGACCCTATGTCTTTATCACTTATGGTTTACCATTTAGAAATGCATATCACTTAATTTAAGGGAAAAGGGGGAATAACTCTCATATGGAGTCTCCGTAAAGCTTCGGTCCAAATGAATATCCTAATCCTGAAGATTTAATGAGCAATTTGGTAAAATAAATTTGTCGTAATCTTTAACGGTTGCGAAGGAGTAGTGGCCACAAGAAAAACAGTGTTTGGGGAGATAACTCTTACAACGTAAAGTATTTTGTTACACAGTTGTAAATTTTTAAAGCGTATAAACTATACGATACCATATTCCAAATATCTAAGCGACATCTTTTGAAACATCAATAATACGCAAGAAAAAAAATTAGGCGGAAGAAAAAAAAAAAAAAAAATAATAATAATAATCAGAACAAATTCAATAGGTCTTTCCACGGAAAGGTGGAAAGACCTAAAAATAATAATAATAATAATCAGAACAAATTCAATAGGTCTTTCCACGGAAAGGTGGAAAGACCTAAAAATAATAATAATAATAATCAGAACAAATTCAATAGGTCTTTGCACGGAAAGGTGGAAAGACCTAATAATCAGAACAAATTCAATAGGTCTTTCCACGGAAAGGTGGAAAGACCTAATAATCAGAACAAATTCAATAGGTCTTTCCACGGAAAGGTGGAAAGACCTAATAATAATAATCAGAACAAATACAATAGGTCTTTCAACAGAAAGGTTGAAAGACCTAATAATCAGAACAAATTCAATAGGTCTTTCCACGGAAAGGTGGAAAGACCTAATAATTATAAAATAACAGAGCTCGCGCCACAATCAATAAAATGGTTAAATTATAACGACACCTGTATTTGTTGTCCTTGTAGCATTTATCATTGAAATAGTTCAAATAGTGTGGGATAACTATTTATATTATAGTTATATATAGCTGATGATCAGGGGTTTAGTTAAATATATATATGTATATACAAATATGTTTTATGTTATTAAACTAGTTCATATTTTTTAACTACATTAAAGTAGGAATTCCACATACTTATTCATAAATATGTTATTTATTCAACTCCGTATTTATTTTAACACATGTATATTTCACGGATATTTCTAATGCTTCCGATCATCAGCCGCCCAGCCAAAATTTTAAACATTATGATACTCTTGTTAGATGCTTAATTTCAAGGACGGTATATACAGGTAAATTTATCTATAGAAGATTTCGATATCTTTCCCATCTCAGAGAAAACAAAAGAGCGTATTACATGTAATAAGATGTAATTACTTAAATATATTCATAGTTGAATTAGTTCGTTTTATGTAATGATAGGTGTTTATTCGCCGATAGTACGTATTTAGAACATAATTAGGTTTTAACTACATACAAAAGTTAGCTTCCATTAGGGATGGTGATAATAATTAATCCTGGTATTTTATAATATTATTTTTAAAGTTTTATTTATAGGTGGTTACATTCGCCCATCAGAGATGGTGTTACATTCGAATATAAACACTGACATATTGTTTAACCAAATAAAACATGAATGCACAATACCCATTATCAAACAAAATTAAAATATTTCAATTTAAATTGGTTCACACATAATGAAAAAATCCGAATTAGCTATCCAGGGAGGGATGGTGGGTATAATTTTTAGTTCCAAAATTTTCCTGTCACTTCTAACAGCAACTGAAGTGCCTTCTGAGATCATATAACATGATCAGGGGAAGGAATAACTAGGTATTTGCGTTTCTACCAAATAAGAACAAAGAGTTATGCCGCTTTCCATAGTACTGCCTAGTTTGCCAAAAAATCATTTTTAATAAAAATTAGCATTTTTGTCAACACAGGCTTGCTCTGTTTGATGGGATGAAAGAATGACAAACAAACAAATATTTAAGAATTGAAAACTGTCATTTATTATTAAAATGACGAAGAAGCAACACAATGAAAAACATGTATAATGAAATCAATAAATCATATTTATAAACAACATATATGGTTATAATGACAAAACCTTATTGACCCATCCCATTAAAGATGGGGTTACATTCGCCACAATATTGTTACCCAAAGCCTTCCTTGTAACAATATCCCCCATCCAACTTCTATATGTAGAAGTTTAAGTTAATTGATTGACCTTGACCACTGCAGAGGTTATTATATCTGACATATTTTTGTTACGTTTGTAGGCAATGATAGGTGGCCGACTGAATAGTTTACATGCAGTAGGGTCATTAAGTATAATTGACCAATGTTTTCGTAATACTGATGATAGCTTCCGAATCGAGGGATGGTACTTAGTGACCATAGTTAAAAGGGTGCCCTTGTTATTAGATTTCTTTTTATATTTCATTGCATTTTCTCTTTTAGTATTTAAAGCTGAATTTATGCAATTGTGAATTTCGTTGGATGAGTAACCTCTCTCTAATAACTTACATTCAAAATGTTTGATAACATTTTCAAGATTAGATTGATTGTTGTTTAAACGTACATGTCTTAGGGTTTCCCCTTTTACAAAACCTTTAAATGTTCCAATAGGGTGTGCACTTGTTCAGTTAGAAACTGATACGTTTCGGTTTTTTTAATGTAAGATTTTGTATCTAATATATTAGTGGACTGAAATCGATCGCCCTTGTATATTGTGACGTCTAAGAAATTAACAGACGTTTTGGAATATTCAAAAGTAAACTTCAGTACTTCATGTTCCGAATTTGCTATATCGAATAGCACTTTAAGTTGTTCTAACTTTCCAGAAAATAAAATCAAGCCGTCATCGCGAAATCTTTTGTGTAAGATAACTTGTTTATTAAATACAAATTTTTCCAAGATCGAGCTTATAAATGTGTGACGGAACTGCACCCATTGAACAATCAATTCTCTGGACGAAATGGTTTCCGGCGAATTCAAATTCATTAATATATAGTACTAGTTTGAGTATATTTATAAGATAATTTTTATTGATTAATGGGATTTCATAATCGCTTTGTCTCATGTCAGTGTACGCATTTTCTATGGCGCTTATAATTTCATTATAGTACATATTGGTATACATGCTTCCTAAGTCATAGGTGCATACAATTATATCATGAGGACATACAGTATTTTCTATTACTTGAAGTATTTGTGTAGTGTCCCTAGTATATGTATTTTGTCGTTTCACTACTGGTTGGAGAAAGTAATCTAATAATCTACCAATTAATTCTGTAGGGGAACCACATTTTGAGATGATGGGTCGTCCAGGTATCTTAATTGTAATTCTATTATGAATGTTTTCTAGATTGTTTATTATACTGCCAGACAGTTTATGAACTTTTGGCAAGAAATATAATCTACCACATTTGTTATTTTGAAATCCTTGTCGAAGGAACTTGTAAGTGGTCTTATCTATTTCGTTAGTGAGATGAAGACGTTCTACTAGTGCTTGAACATCGCTCTGGATCATGTGCGTGTTTAGGGTTTCAATTTTTTCGTATGACTTTTTGTATGCTATCGATATGCATTAGACCTTGGGATATATATGTATCGCTTTTAAGTATAACTATATTATTGTTCTTATCAGCTTTTTTTAATCACAATGTCAGCCCTTTTTCTCAGGGATTTTAATGCATTCCATTTGTTTTTAGAGAAGTTACTATAGTGTGTTGAAAATTTTAAGTTGTCAATTTCCATCTTTGTTTGAAATATATAAGTTTCGATTGAATTATTAGCAAATTAAGGTGTATATACAAATGTACAAATTTAATGTAAAAGGGATGTAGTGGTTTGTAATTACCGTTATCTAATTCAAATTTACATCTCATTTTCCGACGGAGACCATTGAAATCCCCGAGGATATTAGTTCGTAGTCTATCAGTGGAGGGTGTCGGGATAAATTTCAACCCCTTTCCTAAAATTAGGTATTGATCGTCACTTAGTGTGACATCTGAAAAGTTTTTAATATGTTTTTTTGCTGAAGCAAAATCGACTAAACAGGCCATAGTCTACAAAGACAAATAAAAAACACTATTACACGCTATTCAGATGATAAAAAACGTCAGTACCAAGAATCTATAGTTCAAGATCAGTATTTATTATTTGTGAAGTTGATACAGAATATTTTTAACCACGGTATATTCCAAATGAACTTTTTTTTAGAAAAGGACAACACGTTCTACGACAAAACACTGGTTTATAAACCCATATCAATTCATTGGTGTAAAGTATGGGAATTATGGTTATAATTCTGTCATTGAAAGTGTAGATTGGAAATTCTATAAACTTGTGCAAAATCTACACATGATTTTATGATATCAACAGAATTTGTTGAATATAACTTTTTTTGAAATTGATATCAACCCCAATGCAATAAATTACTGGAAAAAAAAGTATTATCTGGAACACAATATAATCTTTCTATAATTTTAGTGTATCTATTTTATAATAAAAACCCATCATAGATACCAGGATTAAATTTTGTATATACGTCTTCAAAAGACTCATCAGTGAAAGCGCTCGAATCCAAAAAAGTTAAAAAGGTCAAATAAAGTACGACGTTGGAAAGCATTGAGGACCAAATTTCCTAAAAGTCTTGCCAAATACAGCTAAGGTTATCTATTCCTGAGGTAGAAAGCCTTAGTATTTCAAAAATTCAAAAGTTTTGTAAACAGTAAATTTATAAATATGACCATATCAATTATAAATCATGTCAGAACAGAAGTGCTGACAACTAGGCTGGAGATACCCCCGGGTAATTAAAACTCCACCAGCAGTGGTATTGACCCAGTGGTTGTAAATAAACTCATCATAGATACCAGGATACAAAAAGTATTTACGCCTGGCGCGCGTTTCGTCTACAAAAGACCTATCAGTGACGCTCGATCGAAAAAAGTTTTTAAAAAAAAAGGCCAAATTAAGTACGAAGTTGAAGAGCATTGAGGACCGAAATTCCTAAAAGTTTTGCCAATTGCTAATTGTAAACAGTAAATTGATAAATATGACCATATCAATGATAATTCATGTCAGCACAGAATTGCTGACTACTGGGCTGGTGATACCCTCGGGAAATTAAAAATAGAAAAGACATTCATGGGTAAAAATATGTCAAATCCATACTTGGTGATTGGTATTTGTGAATGGCATGAGTAATACTGTATCTTTAAAGGGATGCATATAGATTTTTACATTATTTATTCTAATTTGATAGGACTTTAAAAATAATTCTATTCCGATAATATACGAGTAACTTTTTCTGAAATGATTATTAAATAAATAAATAAAATAAAAATTCCAAAAAGTCATTATTTTTCCATATTTTGATGCCGTTTGATTTTGTCAATTTGTATAACTTCACCTTTTTGAATTTGCATTGAAAATCTATAATTTTGTCATATTCTTTTTTCTTATTTACCTATATATATTTTTTTAATGCAAAATGAAAAACCGGAAGTTTATCTAAAAAAGGGAAAATGCACAAAAAGATCTCTAAAAGATCGACATATTGTGTATGTTACCATAATATTATTTGGCCATATGACCTTAATAGGCAATATTTTTTTTATGTCTATCAACGCATTGAACATTTCGAATAGTTTTGAGGGACCGTTCAATATTTATCAGATGGATGGGCCGGTGCAAAATGGGGAGGGGCAAGAACTTTTTTTGTGGAAATATTTGGATGGGCAAGAACTTTTTTGAAATATTTAGTGGATGGGCCAGAACATATTTTATAGGAAAACTTTTGCTATCAATTTTATTGGTTTGTAGGATATTTATTTTGCGGGCACTCAAAACATGTCGCAACAAACTGGTAGCTTGGCTCATTTCTGTCAATTTTAAGGATTTAATTAAGGAATAAAAAGCTAGAATTTTCTGTTCATTCTATCTTTTAAATTATTTTGACCTTATAGAATACCAAATTGTTTAATAGTTTGGTGTATTGCGGTAAAATTTATGGATTTAAGTAATAGGTAAGAAAAAAAAGCTCAAATTTTTAGATAAGGCTGAATTCAGATGTAGTAAACTTTAATTTTTTTTCTAACTTTTTCAAATCAACTTGGATTTTCCTAAAACTCTACAGCTATCTCATTTATATATTGATCTTATAAAAAGCCAGGTTGCTTGGTAATTAGGTGTATTGCTGTTAAATTTATAGATTTAATTAATAGGTAAGAAAAAAAAAAGCTCAAATTTTAAGTTTAGGCTGAATCTAGATAGTCATCTTTGATTTTTTTTTATAACTTTTTTAATCAACATGGACTTTCATAAAACTCTACAGCTATTTCATTTATATGTTGATCTTACAGAATGCCAGGTTGATTGGTAGTTTGGTGTATTGCTGTCATTCTTATGGATTTAATAAAAAGGATAAAAAAAAAAGCTCAAATTTTCAGTTTAGGCTAAATCCAGATAGTCATCTTTAAAAATTTTTATAACTTTTTCAAATCAACATGGATTTTCATAAAACTTTACAGCTATTTCATTTATATATTGATCTTATAGAATGCCTAGTTGTTTGGTAGTTTGGTGTGTTGCTGTCATTCTTATGGATTCAATAAAAAGGTTTAAGGTAGCACTACAGTCTAACAATGATTTTTTGATCATATTTTTTTTATCACATAATTTTGAAGTAAGTATTATTCTGCACAGTTTGTAAAAATCCCAAAGTCATTATCATATCACAACAGGTAGTAAATTGATAATGAATTTATGTAAATAAAAGCACATTGTAATTAATCTAAATATATAGGCATTTGGGAGGGGCTAATATGTCAATCATCTGTTGATACCAGTATCCAGCTGTTAATCCCTGACCACAAGATAAATATTGTAGTCTTATCTCATTGTTTTGCAACACAAATTATTTATATAACATGGAAGTGAACAAAGAAAAAGAAAAAAAAACTAAAGGTAAAAAAAATCTACCAAAAAGAAAAAAAAGTACTATGGAAAAGAGTGGGGAAGTATTTTTGAAAGCCTCTGACTGCCTGTATAAATTTCTTCTCTTTGGTCTTCTTCATTTAAATACAGTTTTATGAATTTTAACTAATTTTCAGCTTATGTGTATTTTTTCAGTCCCATTAAATTAAATGTATTTTCAAGAAAAGGGTGGTCTTGATCTTTTTATGAACATGTTTTTTTATGCACACTTTTAATGTTCTAGCTAATTTCAGACATAGTTTATTTCTTTTTTTTAATTTCAAATGAAAATTATTCTTTATATATAGAGAATAATGATGTTAAACATTGATTAAATGCAGCTGGTCAATCATGTTATTCTCTTATCTTAGACTGTCTGGAAAGAGGTGGAGCTTTGTCTATATTTAATTACTTCATCACAGATGTTGGTCATATCTGTGACGTCAAACTCCCGCCAAATGCCAAGTTAGTGTTGGACAGTTCACATATAATGCAAAATTTACAGCGTTAAAGCATCAAAGACACAAAGTGTGTGGTTCTATTGATAAAGTAATGGTATCAGAACACTCCCGGGGTGTTCCAAGTGGAACGTTTGTATTTATATTGACTTTATAGGGGTTCTAAATTCAGTTTTTAGGTCATTTCTCAGAACAATTTTTCATGAGAATTGTAAGGGAAAAATGAAATTAGAAACTTTATGGGTACCCCCTTTGGCTTGACTTTGATATATATGATTAAAGGGTGTATTTTCTACAATACCGTGTCCCAGTTTTTGGATAATTTGTTTCTAAATGAATTTATAGGTCTCCAAAGATGAAAGGTGAAATGAGGTTTGGCACCCAGCAGTTGAATCAATATATCTTCTTACTGGAGGCATATATCAAAAATCTGAGACACGGTTTTGGAGATTGTATATGGTTGATTAAAGGGATGAAAACAAATTTTTACTACCATTTGACATGAATGTGCCATTTTCATCCAAGTTGAAAGACCACTTTTTTGGCAATTAAAGAGCTATATTTTGAGATAAATCAAACCAAAAATATATTTATATATAAATTAAGAAAGAGTTATATTTCAGCTTTAAAATGAGTTAAAGATCTTAAAAATCCATTGAGTAGTTTTGGAGAAATTAATCTTTAAAGACTGTTGATTGGAGTCAGAAAATTCTGACTGTAGTGCTACCTTAGGAAAAAGCTTAAATTTTCAGTTTTTGGTTATTTCAAGATAGTCATCTTTAATTTTTTTCATAACTTTTTCAAATCAACTTGCATTTTCATAAAACCCTACTGCTATATCATTTTTATATTGATCTTACTGAATGCCAGGCTGTTTAGTACTTTGGTTTTTTGCTGTCATTTTATGGATTTAGTTAATAGGTTGAAAAAAAGCTATAATTTTAAGTTTAGACTAAGTTCAGATGGTCATCTGTCATTTTTTTTTATAACTTTTTCAAATCAACTTAAATTTTCATATAACTGTACAGCTATCTCATTTATATATTGATCTTAAAGAATGCCAGGTTGGTTTATAGTTTTGTGTTAAGCTGTCAAATTTAGGGAATTAATTAATAGGCGAAAAATACTGCATCATTAAAGTCAAAAACATGTCTTCCTATATTTGCTTAAAAAGACCATATTAAATTTCTTTTTTGAAAAGTAGAATAGATAAAGGGACATTGATATTTGAACTATAAACATGTTCTGTTATTAGGACAATAATTAGTAATTCAGTATATGATAATATGTTTACTAGTCCAAGAGTTATTGTCCCTTAATTTAAATTATTTCCTTTATTTTAAATCAATATTGTATTAGAGGCTGTACATATAAAATCAAATCTGTACATGTATATTCATACTGGTTTTGAAAATCAATAAAATGTATGGTTCTGATGCACACATAGATATATACATATAGAATTAACTAGCACATTTAAAATTTTGTATAAAGTCTATTCTTTGATTTCAAGACATAAAAATTTAAAAACTTAAAAATAGAAAAAGAACCTAAATAATTTTTGATTGTTTTTATAGAGTTTTAGAGGGGCAAGGACTTTTTTTATAGATTTTTTTAGATGGGCAAGGACTTTTTTTCAGAATTTAAAAGGATGGGCAATAACTTTTTTAATGAAACAATATTAAGAATGCACCGGCCCATCCATCTGATAAATATTGAACGGTCCCTAATTGAACTGAAGTATTGTTTTTAGACAAAAACGATTTGACTTAAGCAAGTTTTAACGTCAAGCAAATTATACTCCCTTAATTCATGATAAGTACCCGCTAACGCTAACATCTTCTTATCATGAAGAAAGGGAATATCATTCTTTTACATATAGACCTTTTTTATGTAACCAATTAAGTAATTAAGTAGTTAAAACTCCTGGCAGCCAGGGAACAATTGTCTTTCGCATTTATGTTGTTTAAATTAACATAAATCATTATTGATCCGACAAACGAGAAAAATAGATAGTTTAAAAACGCTTTAGAGATAAGAAAGTACCTACCGTATGCATAAATTTTAACGGAATATAGTAAGCGATAATAAATACCCTGCTTACATAACCCTCTATACGTTATATAGAACGGATATATAAGTGGACAAGAATTCAGTTTCTATATGAAAATTTAATAATACGGCTACAGGCATCAATGAAAAAAAAAACCAATTCTTTTCCTTTCTAAATTAAAGAAAGCGATTTCACGAAACATGGTGAATAACGAACCTTTATCAGGGCTGCACGTGAAATAAAAATGGCAAAACACGTTGCACGAAAATAACTCTTTACCACCCTCATAGAGAATACAATCGAACACGACTGGCAGTTCTATTTTTCATAAAATTAAGGTAACCGGGAGATAAAACCGGATATCAATGGACACTGTTATTTCTATATAAAAATGAGAGAAACGGGAGTTACAGGCGGATACAAGTGGGCACAACGTTATGTCATTAGAAAAAACATTTAAGAAAAAGGGCTACAGGCGAAAATCACATTGGTATCTCTTTCAAAATCGATATCAAGTTTATATCGACAACTAACGTATGTTCCAAATGAATATTTGTCTCAGTTATTTATATAGACGATCCAGTTTCTCATTGTTTATCTGTTGTCGATATTGATGATATCAAGTCGATATCACCATTTATTAAAATTTTCTTGTTGATTAGTTTCTCTATTCTCAATTTAGTTTGGCTTTTGAACACTAATCAAATTGCGATATATAACAATGGTAAAATAAGATGGTGTACGACTTCAATTGAGCCAACTCACAATCAGACACACATAATCTATGATGTAAACAATTTTAGGTGACCGTACAGTCTTCAGCATTCAACAAGACTAATACCACAATGACAACGTCTTCAGGTGGGAAAACATACATCCAGATATTTTTTTCTTAAAATGTAAACAAATATGGGAGACAGCAACCAAAGACAACCACCAATTTCAAAAGCACCAGAGTAACAGTTACTTTGAGACTTTATTGCGGTTAAAAATGTTTTTGAGCGCTAACCATTTCCTTATTTATGGGGCAGTGGTGAAGTTCCAAACATAAATATGCAAAAATTAATGTAACAATTCACTCATCAGATAGGAACGAAACAATTATAAATAGTCAAAAAGCCAAATTACAAATAAATGAATAAACCCTGATATTTTTCCAAATATGGATAATTTTACATGCTATGGATTTAAATATCACATGTTTATTGATATGTGTACTGTCTATGTATTTTTACAGTATTTGTGAGTAACCATTTATGACCTGTCTGAATAGTTATCACATATAGCAGTACCATGTGAAAGCTAAATAACAAGAGGAAATTCGTTTAAAAAACACCCCAATAAATTGAAGAAATAAAAACATTATTGCCTTGTATAAATGTCATGAATAAAATCATTTGAGAACATCATATCAACCTTAATCTGATAGGTCTAAACTTAATCAGCTTAATATGTCATTGTCTTAAATCATTACCGATATCAACATAAGGTTTTGTCATGGTTATTGTCAACGAATTCGATATCTTGGTATCTATACACATGGAAAAAAAGTATTGCAACACCAAATTGAAATTCAAATGAAAAAAACACTTTTTATTTTTTTGTGACATAAATTGTTGAAATAGAACTAGGTAAACAATGTTTAAATCTCATCTGAGTTTAATCAATAAATATTGAATCGATAAGTTCTTATCTGCACACGCAGCAACTGTGCCTGTGATCAATAAAGCAAATGTTTTTTTATCCTCTTTGTGTTCATCACTTTCAATAACAAAGTTTATAAATTTATGTGATTGACACCTTGTAATTGGTCATCTACAACTCTCAACTGCAACAAGATGGTAGATTATTAGCATGAGAGAAGCAGGTATGTCGTTGTTAAAATTGCACGTATTATTGGTCATCACCATTCCACTATAAGTCGTCTTGAAAATACAAATCAGGCAACAAACGATGTTTAAGACCTTTCGACATCAAAATGACCCCTTATGACACCTGCTAGGGACACTCAAGCATAAGGAAGGTTGGTTAGAAAGAAACCCATTGCAAACAATACAATTCTATAAAAGGAGTGGTAGTCATACAGGAGCCTTTAAACAAGAACTGTTCGAGATCAACTCATCGCTACTGGTTATCATGCGATAAGACCATTTCGTGAACCTTTGCTTACGAACAGACACACAGTTGCCCGTATCCTATGTATTGCAGAGCTCGCCAAAGTTGGAAATTAGCATCGGGGAGGAAGATCCAATGTTCCATTGCATTTTTTTGTACAAAAAACACTTCCATTTGTTATCAAAATAGTAGTTAGATATTCACATTTTTTCATACATTTTTTGTTCGTTTTAATGCCAATGTTATCATTAACTATGTTTTAATATCATTTTACAATTATTTTATCATATTCCATCCAAAATAAGAGGCTGATTTTTCAAGTGTTAAAAAATCAAGGTGTTGCAATACTTTTTTCCATGTGTATATTTGATGCCGTGTCAAAATCAATAACGATGCTTTCGACATCTTGGATAGTTTGGACATGGATGACAGAACTGGTCCGAGTACACAGTTATTTCGTAGTGCATTTCCTTTAGACAATAAATGGAAATAAAAAAAATCCCACCTGCGCTTTCTCCATAATATTTTTACAGTGTGTTGTACTACTTTTGGGACAAATTATATCAAAATTATAGAAAACTTCATCAGCTCTAACTCAAAATATGGACAATTTTATGTGAAGGGGGGCTTGAAATCTTTTGACAGCTTCCGAAATGCTAATTTTTGACCTTTTTCAACTGGACCAAATCACTACTTTACATTATAATTCATGAATCAAATTTTTTTACAGTGTAATTTTATCCCCCTTCTTGCTACTTGAGGCATAAAACATAAATAAATAAATTTGGAAGGGGTATAAAAAAAATTAGCACACTGTCCACAGTAGGGACTATATTCGTGGACAACGAAAATCAAGGGACGATAACTGTGTACTCGGACCTAATAGGATAGAAAAAATTTACCAATCTTAATAAAACTTGGTATGACCTAAGCTTAATAAACTATGAGACTGCTTACAAAGTTTCATGGCAATAGGATATATATTATACAGTATGATAAATTCTATATTCAAAATTGCGTGTAAAAATTTGACGTTAAAATTGAAAAATTTCAACTATCAACTATCAACATTTGGGGCTTTAAAAATCAAAATATTGCAAAAAAACACTTTTTAAATGCCTTAATATATAAAATATCATGTATCAAAAGCAATAGAATACTCATTTAATTTATCAGACTTAGCATAATTATTCAAAAGTCAAATTTATATGAGCCTGTGCCTAAAAATGGAGGTTTTCCAATGAATGGGAGCCTTACATGTAGATGTAATATTTTCCAGTAATTTTAAATTTGTAATGTTTTTTGGTTATAGATAATCCTTACATATGTATTTATTGTACTTTAAATGGAAAGAAAAATTACAAATAGCATATCATATTAGTTTAAAAGGGTCTTAGGCCAAGTAAGTCTGAAAATAGTTTAGGGTCAATTTAGGCCGTAGCACATATTTACATTTAAAAATGCATACTAAAGCTATAGGAAATAAAAATTTGTGTCTTATTCATCATTTCTATACTCAAGTTACATGATGCAATAAATCTGAGCACAAAAGGACTCTTTATTTCAACTTTTTGTGCAGACAGTATAGTCAAATGCAAAGATTTTTAATTTTTAGTGAAAAACTTGCATGCAATTTTAGCCCAAACAGGCTTATATTTGAACCACTTGCTATCCTACAGAAGAAAAGAGAGATATTATGTGAAATGAGACAGGTGCAAAAGACATTATAAAGTGCTTTTTATACAAATTTAGTGAAATCTTCAATATGGACTTCAACTTTTATGTACCAAGCTCCTCACATTTAACTTGATCCAAACAGGGCGTTACACCAGGGTCATTTATACAGCACACTTTGCACACATTATCTGAGATAATCTTCTTTTCTGTAGATTCAGAGTTCACAAATGAGTTATACAACTGGATTAAAGCATAGAAACACAAATATTAAAACATGAAAACCTGTCAGATAGCAAGTTAGAATGCCACTTATGCATCAAAATTGAAAAAGCTTTGAAATGCTCAATTTCCCCATGTAATGCCAAAATGGGAAATTTTTGCAGATTTCTATCAAATAAAATTTTAAATCCTTTAGTTTTATTCTTTTTGACAAATTGACACCATTAAATCATGCAGGGAAGTTGCCCAAGTACAGATTCTATGTTTCATGATTTCACCTCTTAGGTCCGAGTACACAGTTATTTCGTAGTGCATTTCCTTTAGACAATAAATGGAAATAAAAAAAATCCCACCTGCGCTTTCTCCATAATATTTTTACAGTGTGTTGTACTACTTTTGGGACAAATTATATCAAAATTATAGAAAACTTCATCAGCTCTAACTCAAAATATGGACAATTTTATGTGAAGGGGGGCTTGAAATCTTTTGACAGCTTCCGAAATGCTAATTTTTGACCTTTTTCAACTGGACCAAATCACTACTTTACATTATAATTCATGAATCAAATTTTTTTACAGTGTAATTTTATCCCCCTTCTTGCTACTTGAGGCATAAAACATAAATAGATAAATTTGAAAGGGGTATAAAAAAAATTGACAAGTAGCACACTGTCCACAATAGGGACTATATTCGTGGACAACGAAAATCAAGGGACGATAGCTGTGTACTCGGACCAGCTTACCTATTTATTAAACTTAAATATGTTATCGTCCCAAATGTGGTTTATATATTAAGCAGTCGACATAAGATAGAAACAGCACATTTCTTATGGCAATATATATCGAGTTGGGAATCTTTGAGTTATTCGCCAACATCAGGTCAGGGGTCATCTCTAGTTAACACTGAGTACGTCGGTACTTTGATTAAATCTGTGGCCATATAATTACCTCGGTAATGAGGTACCAACTATGACAATATTTAAGAAGAAATTCACAAAACCATTATCCAAATCCAATGAAAATATGGGATACTAACATTATAGATACGAGTAGTAGATAAAAAAAGATAATAACAAAAATGAAGTTTGCATTATTTATTGTCCATCAATGAGATACATCCATCTAGGTTTTTCGGATCATCATTATTGTATCTTTCAGTGAGTATCGATTGCCTCTCCATAGTCCCCACTCGACTCCATCAGCATAAGATTCATGTGGCCCTTTGAGATAGAGGCCATTCAGGTTGCTAAGGTGACATGCATTATACCACCAACCTCCCTTGTAAGCCACTGCGCACGAACCGCCCGCTCTATCGTTATCTCTATCCTTTGTTGAGAATTTCTGGCCATTTTGCGTTGCCATACCATCTCCTAAAGATATACTTTTTGATTTACAATAGGAATTTAAATACCCCAGTCATGTTCAATTTCACAAAAACAATTGCTTTGTTAACTATGCTAAAATATGTTCGAATGTAATAGAATATTTTGATATAATAATTACATGACGTACGTTTTTGCTGAAATATGAAAAAAATTTCTGGCTGAATTAGATATAAAAACAAAGAGATAAGGATGTTGGCAAATGAAATATTAAGTATTTATCATAGATCAAAGCAACTATATGTCAGCATACGCCTATAGAACATGAGCAAATCCCACTGCTATATAGTTATTAAAATTAATAAAAGGTCATCGACGGCAAAATGAAAAAAAAACACTAATAGCTTGATTTATGCTATAACATATACGAATACAGTTATAACAGATAAAACCAACGACAACTGCTAGGTAAGGGGACATGTGGGTGCTCTATCGTCCTGCTTAACTTCTTAAACAAACTCTTTATATGGTCTCTCCTTTTTGCTAACTAACTTTGGGAAATCCTTTGCAGCCGAAACATATGTAAGTAACATTAAAATTAGAAAAAAATGACCGTTAAAAAGTTTTTCGTATATCATAGAGCTAAATCTATTTGAATCAAGTCCATATAAACGATTGGTAATCGTGTGAAATAAATTTCTTTGAAAATGAGAAAATAAATTTAAATATAGTATTACACTTCAGATCTGCAAAGTTATGTTAGATATAACATAATCGAACATGTTTGTCCTTTCATCAAATTGGGAGCTAAAGAAGAAAAATAAATAACAATATGGCTTCGTCATACTATCCATAATTCTAAAATTTCAGAAAAAAGTCTTACCTGCGTCACCAGAATAACCACCAACATCCAAAACATAACCAGAAATTTCGCTACCAACACTGAATTTCTCATACAGTGCATACTTTCGGTTGTTTTCGAAGTCTTCCAGATCAATCCTCAATTTGTATTTACCGTGAGAGGTAACTTGGTGCAGATGCTCATTACCTAATATATAAATTTAATAAAGTTGAAATGTACTATTAATGACATATCTTTTAAATATTCATGGTTTACTATTTGGGAAACTAGGAGTTAATGTTTCTGTAAAATTTATTCAAAATGTGTATAAACTATTAACTTGTGATGTTAAAGCAGTACAGAATAGCAGATAAAACTTAAATACCAGAAAAAAGCATAATTTAAAAACATAACGCACAGTCAAAATTGCGTCGTATGAAAGCGTCACAGAAAAAAAAAGATAAAATAGCCTTTCGAGATTTTATAATTATTTAAACTAACATACCCATACCAACCAATACAGTATACAAATAATATGCACAGTAACAGTGATGAAATACAATAAATAAAAGCGAACTTTATAGTGTTTTTCAAAGTTTAAATAAACAACTTATCATAAAAAAAAATATGATAAAATACGCGATATAAGCAACATTATAATGATTTACAACCTTTAAGAATTGGTCAAGCTATGAAGAAGAATCTAAAAGTCATTTCTTATATTTGGTACCTTTATGAGTAACATGATATAGTACATTTAATGAACCATTGCAACTCACAAATAAAAGTCTATATATATGTATACATGAAAAAGTATTCATTACCCAACCAAAATTCTTCATTCTGGTTACCAAAGCCTTCTTTATAAGTGGCCCAGTCTCTATAGAAATAAGTCTTTCCGTTCATTCTTCGTTGAAAAACCTGAAAATAACAACAATATATGTACATATAAATGTAAAATTTATTTTGAATTCATCAACGCTGTGGAAAATGTAATATCGTTCAATTAACAAAGTACAAAAAGTATTTGGTGTGTTGTTAAAATAATAATAATAATAATAATAATAATAATAATAATAATAATAATAATAATAATAATAATAATAATAATAATAATAATAATAATAATAATAATAATAATAATAATAATAATAATAATAATAATAATAATAATAATAATAATAATAATAATAATAATAATAATAATAATGTAAAACTAGAATTAAAAGGTCTTTTTCTCCATGGTGAATGACTTGATTCATAGTTTCTTTGTAAACATTATTTTAATTTTACCTTTCTATTATAGTATTTTAATTTTTTTAATTAATTTGTTAATTTATTCATCTATTGGATTTGTTTCATATAGTAATCCCTTCAAACTCACAGTCCAGCCCCCGCCATGTTTCTCCATTTCACAGAAAACTTTGAAACCACATTTTCTACCAGGGAAGATCTTGTAAATTCCACTTTTACATGTTGCTTTGTCCAGATCACGACAGTCAGTTGGTTTTTTTACTGAAAATATATAAATATTGCAAAACACGCGACTTCTTTTCCAAAGTTTGATGAAAATGCTTAGGTAATACATTATGTACTTAGCTTTCAAGAAATCGGTATTGATAATATGAATCTAAAACATAGATATTCGACATAAACACTTTATAGACAAACAAATAAATGATTACTATCGTATAATAAGATCAGTTATATTGCAATGAATTATTTATATGGCTTTCATACCTATGCATGAGGATCTAGGTTCTTCATTAGCACCATCATCTTCTGTTTTGCATGCACAATTGTCAGATAGCACCTCAACGACTTTGTTCGCTATTTCAACAGCTACAAAATGATTATTTATTTTACATTATGAAAGTTAGTTAAATCATGGTCAAATTGGTATTATTATGGATTTGGCTTTTTATTTAGTTTAGCCATTACTAAGTAATATAATTATTCATATCACAGTGCTTGCTTTTTATATCATGTTTTCTTCGATAGGGAGTTTCTGCTAACAATGAAGCTCTTACACCAAGAAGTTCAAATCATCCCAGGCTTTCGAAAATTTACATTTATTTTTTTTTAATGGCGTTGTCATTTTATTTTCGACGTATGAATTTGAATGTCCCTGCGGTATCTTTCGCCCTAATTTTAACAACAACAGATGAAATGAAACTGAGGAAATAATTTTGAAAAGAAGACAAATAGAAAAAATCTTAAATTGTCTAATTACTTCTTTTTAACTTATCCAAAAGAAAAAGAATAAATTAATATAATTTAAGAATAGCATACCAGATGGGCAGTCCTTCCCTGTAGTCGATTCTGCAAAATTAATTCCCATTAAGAAAATCATGATCAGTGAAATGGCTGTATAAAGAACCATCTTGATGTCTTAAATATGCATTTCCAAAGTTTGATAACCTTGTAAGAAATATCGTTTATATAAATGGACTGTAAATTGATTTTTACAAGGTGTTACCTTTTTGGCAAGTATAATTTATATTCCTTCCTTGTATTCTGTTTATATGACAAATAACGAAATGGATATATGTATTGTAAATTTATGCTTACGAATGTTTTCTACTCTATTTCAAAATAACAAGCTTTTAAAAAACACAATTATACATTGATAGTATATGAAAAAAAACTAAAAAAAAGAAGGGTCAATTTGCTTGTTTTCGAGATTTAAATCATTGAAAATTTGACGGGAAATAATTCTCTCAAAACTGTTCATACATTTAACATTGGCAATCTTTTTCTTGAAACTCTTATGAAAAAATAACAATTTTTTTTAATTATATTTAAACTATATGTAATAAAATAATGAAAAGAAAGTAGGGGTTAGTGGAGATTTTTTTAATGGCCCTACATGAATAAATAAAGGCAACAGTAGTATACCGCTGTTCAAACTCATAAATCCATGGACAAAAAACAAAATCGGGGTAACAATCTAAAACTGAAGGGAAACGCATAAATATAAGAGGAGAACAACGACAAAACACTACAATGTAACTAACACACACAGAAACGGACCAAGCATCAGACAAAATCCCACGAGAATAACAAATATAACATCAAAACCAAATACATGAATTTGGGATAGACAAGTACCGTGACACGTCTTATCGCAATGTCAATTTACACTCAAAAATAAGAGAAAACAAACGACGCAACGTTAAATTGTAACACACACAGAAACGAACTATAATATGAAGGATTCTGAATATTAAGCAAATAGCAAACATTAATAAACAGGAGGAGCGAACATCTTTTAGATGAATAATGCTAGATAAGCTTCATAAAAAACCATATACAGAGAGTTCATCGTCAAAGTGATTTAGGTGACAGATAATTTATTTTTTCAAATATAAAGGAAAGTGCAAATAATTTACGAAATTAATATATATATTTCACCCATCTTAGTTTGCAATGGTCACAATATTTTCGCTTCGTTTTAAATTTTCGGCACCGAATGACAGTAATTTATCCGGAAAGCGCCAAAGGTCAGAGTAACAATGGATAAAAAGTTATACGTAGCAAAAACTTGATGTTGAGCTCATAAAGGATCCTTACATATGGAGTCCACTTTTTTAAAATTTCAGCATTTAATTTTGTACAGTCATGTAGAGTGTATATTTATTAAGGTATTCAAAATAAGATAAACGGTACAAAATGTTGGTGAACTAGATGCAAATTTCGACAACTAATGTTTGTTCAGTGATGTCCGAGGCCAAAATATTTCAGTACGCCAAAACGTTATACAAACGTAAAAGGTAAACATTTACATTGATATTAGAATATTTTCGTTTTAAGGTAGCCAATTAAGTTGTGTGTCTACAATATTTATGCATATTTTGTCTAAAACCGAATTCGCATGAGAAAAAACCACACCAGTTTATTGGAATTGTAAGATTTGATGAACTTGAAATTTACTGACGAAATGTCTCACTTAATAGATGCAATATACAAAAGAAAAACAGCCCATAGGTCAAACAGAGATCGACTTAAAATCATGACAAAAAAACGAAAATTGACAAAAAGATAAACAAATGAGTTCCGAAGACAATAAAATAAAACACTAAAAACTGATAGCACGAAAGTAATCCAACACTGAAAGTTATAGTGGATGCTCCGGAAGCGTATACATTAAATAGTACCAATACGGAAGCGCTGTCTAATGGGTTACACGGGAATACAATAAACATTTGTGCAATGATAGGCAAATGAATAATCTGGTCATTGCATAAGAATAATAATCTTATTACTGACCAATTTATTCAAAGATCTTCCCTGGAGTGCGCTTATAAAATCGACTTAAAACAAAAATAAATGGTCTCAATGGCAACATGACGAGTGTCATATGTGGAGCAAGATTGCTTACCCTTTCGGAGCTACTGATATCACCCCTAGTTTTTGGTGGGGTTCATGTAACTTAGTCTTTAGTTTTCTATGTTGTGTCTTGTGTAATATTATTTGTCTGTTTGTCTTTTTCTTTTTTAGCCATTTCGCTGTCAGTTGATTTTTCGATCTATGAGTTTGATTGTTCTTTTGGTATCTTCCTCCCCTCTTTTCTATTTCTTACATCTGTGTTCTTTCGTCCACTTAATTTTATAACAAATGGGTAAAGATACATCACGTACCTTAAACTCCATTATCAAGATTCAATTTGGATACTTCTTTATCCTCCTCATTCCGTTACCCATTTGATCTATAAGGCGACGAAGGTTGACAATTTTGTGTTGAAAATAAAATCTCCAAAAAACACTATTTTTCTTATTTCAACTTACCTTTAACATCAGATAATTTATTATATCCGAATATTTTATAAAATATATTAAAGGTCAAAGATACATAATTGACTTTGAACAAAGTGCTCGCTATTCAATTTCAACGGTCTCAATGCAGAGAGTTCGGGCAGCAAAATATCCACACGATTTTCGTAAATATGAAATCTTATGGAGTGTTAACAAGTACAGCCGAAAAAGGAACCAAACTGGATCCTAACTTTTAATTTGATGCTTGTCTTAATGAAAAAATATTTCTATTCGCTATTTTGAAATCGTTTGATTTTGTCAATTTTTATGGACTTCACCTTTTTTAAATTTGTCTTGAATTTCACTATTTCGTCATACTTTTTTTTTAACTTATAAAATTGAGAATGGAAATGGGAAATGTGTCAAAGAGACAACAACCCGACCATAGAGCAGACAACAGCAGAAGGTCACCAACAGTGATAATGAACGCCATACTAAACTCCGAATTGTACACAAGAAACTAAAGGTTAAAATAAAACAAGACTAACAAAGGCAAGAGGCTCCTGACTTGGGACAGACGCAAAAATGCAGCGCGGTTAAACATGTTTGTGAGATCTCAACCCTCCCCCTACACCTCTAGCCAACGCAGAAAAGTAAACGTATGTATTCATGTAATACAAACCTAAAATGATTTCTTTTAGATCGAAATATTACCATAATACTGTTTGGTGAAAAAAAACTGACAATATAGGTGGAATTTGGGTACTCTCATGTTAGCAACTTCACAACTACAAATTTATTTTCATGACCAAAATAAAAAAAGTACAAACCTAAAGGCAATAAAATGCTTCGCCATGCACAGCCTGATACGACCACAGAAGTAATTTCATTTTTCATATAAAAAACACGAATTTTTTTATGTCGGTTGAAATCTAACATATTTTAATATGGGACCCTTCAAACTTCAATATGGACTAATTTGAAAACAGGTATCAGGTGAACCCAAACATTTCTATTCAGCAGAAGTCTCTAACTACATCTCCATATGATATTGATAGTATTAAGTCCTACAAAAATATTGAAAATGTGTACATTTATTTTTTTCCTAGCTTCTCTCATGTGAAAGCAGTACCTTTATGGTCACTATTTATGTGTTGCGTCTAAATAAGAATTGTAACACTTTATAGTGACTGAACAGGTTAAACAAATACTTCAAAAGAAACAGAAAAAGAAGACAACTTGGAACAGCACCAGCCATGCCAGTATATGTATGAATAAAAACTCAGATCAGAATAGCATGGACAATATGTTAGTTATATCCTTGTGAATATATAGTGAGGAAAGTTATCAATAATTCTGCAGATAATACTGCTGTAATTTCATCAAGTGTTTTGTACATTTTCTGTTAAAATTTTCACACAATCAGTGAAACATTCAAAAAGGCTAAACTTAAATTTTATTACTGAAAGTTTCAAACAATGACAAGTGTTTTATTTACCAAATAACTCATGTGTTTCTGTGAGAAAAAAATCATGTGCAATTTTAGGAATTAAAGGGAAAGAAGATCCTTTTGCCTCGCACTGGAGCATGTCAATTGTGAATATACTTACCAAATATATTTGTTGATCATGATACTCATGTCGACATAATGAACAAGTACACATCATAGGAAAAATGCACAAATTACAGATAAAATAATTAAAACGTCCTATTTTGTGTGCATCTCCTGCCAAATCAGTATTTGTTGCATCTATATATACTAGATGGGTATAATCAATGTAAATATGGTAAATTTTTAAAGGAAAACCAAAAGTTTTGATAAAAAACACCCCTGACAATGGTGTACCATAACCCCAAAATCAATTCTAATCTTCCTTTTGTGTATTGAACCTTCTAGTCTAATTTCATAGAGATCCATTCACTTATACTAAAGTTATTGTCTTGAAACCAAATGTGTCTTCTTGAAAACAACTACGACAGTATTAAGCATTATTCAATAGCAAATTTTGACATGCTTGTATTTCCCATTTCCATCCTCAATTTTATTTTGCTGTCATATAAAAACTTGAAAAGTGAGCTAACAAAACAAAAAAGTATGCAAGAAATGTCATAAAACTGACTCTGAATTAGGACATGAAATTGATGTACAACTAACAAACTGAAGATGATCAGGAATATGAGTGGTTTTTCGTTCGAGTCAGATTTTTTCCACTGAACCCCTTAATCGCTATCAATTAAAATTATTTAGTCAAAATTTAACACTAGTATTAAGGTTTATCATAACAAATTGGCAAATACAGTCGTATTATCACCCAACTAGAGGCTCTCAAGAGCCTGTGTCGCTCACCTTGGTTTATGTGCATATTAAACAATGGACACAGATAAATTCATGACAAAATTGTGTTTTGGTGATCATGATGTGTTTGATGATCTTACTTTACTGGACTTTCTTCTTGCTACAATTATCTCTATATCTATAATGAACTTGGCCCAGTAATCACAGTGGAAAATATTTTCTAAAAATTTACAAAAATTTACAAAGATTTATGAAAATTGTTAAAAAATGACTATAAAGGGCAATAACTCCTTAAGTTTTCTCGTTTGAATTGTTTTACATTGTCATTTCGAGTCCTTTTATAGCTGATAATTGGGTATTGGCTTTGCTCATTGTTGATGGCAATATGGTGACCTGTAATTATTAATGTCTGTGTCATTTGTGTCTCTTGTGGAGAATTGTCTCATTGGCAATCATACCACATCTTTTTTTTTATGTATTTGATTACTATTTGTATGGTTCTATTTATATTATTTTGTGGTGAATCATCAGTATCATTAGTAAAAAATTTTGTTAAAATGTTCCTCAGATTAGAATACATTTATTGGTTTTTAGTAATGACAATGCCTGACATGATGCTTGGGCTAGATGATCTAGGAAGTAAACCTTTGTGCTGATTTTTATCAATTCTTTGATAATATCTCCTCCACATCCGGTCGAAGCAAAGAAATTTTTTGACCAATATGACAATGATTTCACCAAAAGAACCTTTGTGAGCATGCTTCAAAGACTCATAACTGCTCCAAAGTAATCTGATAGAATTTCAAGCTTGTCAAGTGGATAGTATCAACAGCTACTTAATTAGTCTTAATATGTCCAAATATCTACAAAGTAATAGTATTCAAAAGGTTATGCAAAATTATTCTCTCGTCATTTTTTGTTTGTTATATGGATACAAATATATAAGTGATACATGTACCAATACAGAATTTGTTGTAGTATGAAAGTGTAGTAATTAATATTTACTGTAACAATGTTAATTCACACAAATTAAGAAATAAACAAATGAATGAAAAATGTTGAACAGGTACAATGAAATATAGTTTTAGAAATCGATTAGGCCAGACAGGCCTTATAATTTTTTTTAAACATTAAAATGTAGGACCATTTACACCCAGGACCGAGTCATCAGTAGGCAATAGGTGTATTAAAACAACCTAGCATCATATTGCTAGTAGCGGGGGTAGCCTTGTCGGGTAAATTTGGTCTTTTTTTTTAAATTTGGTCAATGGATATACATTTGTATAATGTTTGGTTCAAGTCGAAATATAATGCTTTTATCTCCCTATTACTTACATTGTACATAGAGGTGATACTTCTTTGACAAATCCTTGTACATGAGAGTGAGAGTTGTCTGTCAAATTTTTATTTCACATTAAAGAATGAATTGCATAACAATGAACTGAGCTCAAAGCAAAGTACTTTAATAATACCCTTAGACAAAGAGCTAAATCCAGTGATATACTTTGTACTACAGGTCCTTCATAACATATATCGACCAAAACCATATCTCAATAACATGCCATACTACATGGTTGGATGAGAAGTCCTGAAAAAGACATGATTTTTTGTTATCGTATGTTAAGTATATATGCACAGGTTAAAACTTTCTTGTAGTATAATCATTCAGTATCTAGCAACTATCAATTTGCTTCATGCACAAATTGATATAGGTTGAGTGCCCCTCTGTTGGAAATAAGAACACACCTCCACCTAATTTCAGTCAACTGATAAACAAACATTCAAAACTATAAAATGTTATCCACGACTTGTCAGTGTCTACCCGGTATTTACCATTGCCACTGATTCAGTGATATATGTACACATAATTATATACATGTAAGACTAAAATTTTAAAGTACATATATAAGACTAAAACTGACATTCGGTCTTTACTGAAAACTTTATTCCCCAAGTTATTTTCAAATCTGACTTAATGATAAAATAAGATTCCATATCTACATGTACAACCAATGAAAATCAAATATCCCTCTAATAGACTAGCATTAAAATCCCAGTTTTCTAAAAAGTTAGCTAGGTGGAACCTAAAACTGAAAAATTTCAAACAATGTATATTAAAGATATCAAATGCATGTACATGTAATAATATAAATTTTCCAAAATTCACTATATTTTTCTTTTTTTGTGTCTTCTGTTCGAGACTGTATATTGACCTCTAGATGTCTTTCAATTACATTCAGTTTGGTGTGGGTTGATGTTTGATTGTTGTACATATTAAAACCAGATTCTCCACAGGGTGCAGCTTAATACGACTGCAGAGGTCGAACCCTGAACAGTTTGGGAACCCCAAGAATTCAATTTTTGAAGAAATCTAATAAAGTTCAGTTTAGAACCCTTTAGACCTTAATGACGTAGACCAATTTAAAAAAAAATGTCAAGATTCTAAATGCATGGTTAGATTCAGCATTTCAAGGAGTTCCAATAATTCAATTTTTGATGAAATCAAACAAAGTTTAATTTCAAACCCTTATGGCCTCTATTTCCTAAACTGTTGGGACCAAAACTCCCAAAATCAATCCCAACCTTACGTTTGAGGTTATTAACCTTGTCTTTATTTGTCATTGATTTCTATTCACTTATAGTAAAGTTATTGTGAGAAAACCAAGAAAAATGCTTATTTGGGCCCTTTTAGTTTTAGTGCCCTTAATTCCTTAACTGTTCGGACCAAAACTCCAAAAATCAATCCTAACCTTCCTATTGTGGTTATTAACCTTGTGTTTAAATTTCATTGATTTCTATTCACTTATACTTAATTGTGCGTCAAACCAAGAAAAATGCTTATTCTGGCCCTTTTTTGGCCCGTAATTCCTAAACTATTGGGACCCAGCCCCCAAAATCATACATTAGTATACAGCCTTCAAAAATGGGGAAAACTGTCCCGATATGAAAAATATACCCTCCCCCTCCCCTAAAAATGAGATATTTTAAGGCTTTAAAATAAGTAAAAGATGTAGCCTTTTAAACTTATAAAGGGTGTGTGTGTTTGGGGTGAAGGGGGGTCATTACCATAGGAACAACTTTTCTAAAAGATGATTCCACTTATTTTCCATGAATAATAAATATTGAAGTGTATCTCAGGCATCTATCTCATGGGAACAGACTATTGTATTGAATCGGTACATCTATACATTTTTGTTTAGGGTCACTCGAAATCGATTTTTTGGCCTCTCTTATCGACGTCCAATTTTTAGCTTCTCGAATTGCCGTCCGGTTTACATGGTTTATGGCCATATGCAAAGATCCAAGCGCCGAGATATTTGGCCTGACATGCTGCATTATATGGAAATGTCGAAAACAAATGAACAACACCGAAAAGGGTTAAACATGTTATAACAGAACAGAAATTTGATTGTCCAGAGAGATGTAAAGACAGTTCTAGGTCAATATTTTCAAAACCAAAACAAACATTTACTGTATGGTAATATAAAATATATGTATTATTTTTCTAAATTTATTACCGATGTTTACAGGTTGTCACATCAATTTTTAAGTATTTTAAGAGATTATTGAAAAACAAAACAATGAGATGTGTGATTTTAAATGGGACAATTATGCATTGATGTCAGCAATTAAAAACAATTGGAACTGAAAACTACCCGTCTTTCTTATAACATAACAATTTCAAAAACAGAAATGACAGGCATAAACCAACAACCACTAGACTACAGGCACATAAGATATTTGGCATGTTTTGAGCGTGTAACCCTTTTGAACAGTTGGGTAACAGCACAACATAAAAGCATAATGCCAATTTATTTTGTATATATGTTAATTTTCACTGCATGTTAAAAACTATAAATTTGTTGAAAAATATCTGTGTCCAAATTATAATACTCTCAAACCAGTTGGCTTTACTTCTTTATTTTGTCCATTGTTGAAGAATGATTGTTGCCTTCTGTATATGTCGTTTTGTTTTCTTTGCCGTTCGGTCCTCATTGACATATACTCACGTCATTTATCAATATGAATAGGAATGAAATTCGTCAACGTACAACGACTTGAAGGACCTTACGATCCGCATCCTTTTCTTGATAATATTGTTTTTTTAGACAAAAACGAATTGACTTAAGCAAGTTTTAACGTCAGCTTGATTTCAAATAGTGAAAGGAGTAGGATTAGTTGGTTTCGGTTTGGTTTTTGATTTATAGTAATAGTCAGTTTGTGATTCATGAATACATAATTATTATACAAAGTGACTAAGGCACATGTAATTTAATGAAAAAATCAATCCTTTCGTTTAATGCTATTTCTTTATAGAATTCGAGAACGGTGGATAGAGCGGGTGAACGCAATTGGGCACAGCACTATTTCAATATTTAAAGCAAATAAACAGGGGCTTTAGGCGGACACAAGTGGACAGACTGTTATTTTTATATGAATAGAATTTGGTGTGGACACAGTGGATACATAAGACATAGTGTTTTTTTCAATTTGAAATAGGACACAAGTGAATACAATATATTTCTTTTTCAAAATATAAAAAAGGGGCTACAGGCGGATTCAAATGGACACAGTGACTTTCCTATTTATAATTATAAAAACAGGGGGATACTGACGAACACATATAGATACAAGTAAACACAAGACAATTTCTATATAGAATATATCAGGGCATACAATATTTTAAGTTTGTAAGTAAATTATACTCCCTTAATTCATGATAGGTACCCGCTAACGCTATCATCTTCTTATCATGAAGAAAAGAAATTTCATTCTCTTACATATAGACTTACTATTTTTTGCATGTAACCAATTAAGTAATAAAGTAGTTAAAACTCCTGGCAGCCAGGGAACAGTTGTCTTTCGCATTTATGTTGTTTATATTAACATAAATCATTATTGATCCGACAAACGAGAAAAATAGATAGTTTAAAAACGCTTTAGAGATAAGAAAGTACCTACCGTATGCATAAATTTTAACGGAATATAGTAAGCGATAATAAATACCTTGCTTACATAACACTCTATACGTTATATAGAATGGATATATAAGTGGACAAGAATTCAATTTCTATATGAAAATTTAATAATACGGCTACAGGCATAAATAGATAAAAACAATTATTTTCCTTTCTAAATTAAAGAAACCGTTGAGTAAAGCTGACACAAAAGAGGGGCGAAAGATACCAAAGGGACAGTCAAACTCATAAATCTAAAACAAACTGACAACGTCATGGCTAAAAATGAAAAAGACAAACAAACAACAGCATACACGACACAACATAGAAAACTAAAGAATAAACAACACGAACCCCACCAAAAAACTAGGGGTGATCTTAGGTGCTCCGGGAGGGTAAGCAGATCCTGCTCCACATGCGGCACCCGTCGTGTTGCTTATGTGATAACAAATCCGGTAAATAGTCTAATTCGGTAGGTCACATTCATGAAAGGGAAGGGGATTGTAGTTACGACGTAAGGAACATATCCGATATCATTTGTGAAACGGTTATTCCATAACGGTCAACCAACTCGTGATGGCGTCCGTAAAATTTACGAAGGGATGATTTCAACTTCACCAATTGGAACTCTTGGTTTAATAGCTTCCTTGTGAGCAGCAACCCTCTATCAAGAAAATCATGATAGGAAATGCAAGCACGGCATTATCGTATCAATTGGTAGATATATACCACGTATGCAGGTGCTGCTGGAATGTTGCTACTTAGAAATGGAAAGTTCACAATTGGAAAGCTGAAATCATCTCTTTTGTCGTAAAGATTTGTTTACAACCAACCCTCATTGTCAATTTCTAGATGTAAGTCAAGATATGAGGCCGACTTAACTGTATCTGTAGTATCCTTTATCTCTAGCTCGATTGGATAGATGCGTTCCACATAGTCACCAAATTTTGAATTATTTAGTGAAAGAACATCATCTATATAGCGAAAAGTAGAGTTAAAGGATATTGCTAACTTCTTATCGTTCTTCATAAGAGGTTCCTGCATGAAGTCAGCCTCATAATAATAAAGAAACAAGTCGGTAAGTAGAGGGGAACAGTTTGTTCCCATTGGAATGCCGACAGTCTGTTGAAAAACACGTCCTCCGAACGTAACAAATATATCAAGCAGCTTGATAATATCAGTTTCAGAGAATTTTTTGTTCGAATCAGAGTGATCCTTTACAAAGTAGGATTTATCCCTCCCTAAGACAAGATACTTGTATCTACGTTGGCCATTTTTTTACGAAGCAAAGCAATACCAACTCTTTCAATTTGTCTTTTAGTTTGGAATGTGGAATACAAGTGTACAGAGTAGAAAAATCAAATGTTTTAATACTGTTACAAGATGAAAGAGAGTTAGATTGTATGTACTCTAAAAGATCTTTGGAATTTTTTAGTATCCACATCTGATTCACGCCCCCTCTAGAATAGGCAGTTTCACAATAACTTTGAAGCCCTCTTTGATTGCTGATAAAATAGATGTTAATAATTTAGAAAGAGGTTTTGTGGAGCACTTGGAAGACCCAGCAATATACCATTGTTTGGATGGACACTTATGTAGTTTAGGTATCCAGTACAGATAGCAGATCCAGTTCTTCATTTTTGGTTGAAATTCCAAAGGAACACAGAACAGACCTATGATTATCCAGGATTTCCTCTTTGGTAAGTGTCGTGAGGGTATATGTTGAGTTTCCAAGTGAATTGGCAATACCTAATTCGTTTATCAAGCAGTTAATGTAATGAGTTTTACATACAAAAACGATGTTGTTTGTGGCTTTATCTGCGGGGACAACAACATATTTGTCATGGAGGTAGGATAGGTGTTTTGCAACATTTGGGTCTTTAAAGATTGACGTAGCATGGGCATTGATAGACCCATTCAGTTTATTAATTCTGATTTGTATCAACGACCTCACTGTCTTAATCCATTCGGGAAGAGTGTCTACGTCTTCCTTCTCGCGCTTAGCCCATTGCCTGGCATAATCCTCAACTGAATCCATCAAAATTTTAAAGTTGTATTTCCAATTGATGGATTTAGGCTCACGATATTTCGGACCTTTCGATAACTGAACACTACATCATTACTATCTAGAAATTAAAGACACCGTTGAGTAAAGCTGACACAAGTGAACACTACATTATTTAAGGAATGACTGTAATATTTTTTTCTGTCTATGAAGAAATAACATAAAAAATGTGGTGCACTCTGAATAACGCGCGTAGCGGGTTATTTATAGTGTGCACCACATTTTTTATGTTTTTTCGAATAGGCAGAAAAAATATTACAATCATTTCTTATAATTTAATTCTTAATTCCATTTTAAACCGGAGTAAATAATGAAAAAACGTTGATGACGTCACGGTCACATGACAAAATTATGTTTATGGGTTTATAATCAAAACGACGTCAGCCAATCAGAAGACACGTTACATCCAAAATTAAATCATAACTATATAGAAATAAAAGAAACAGGAGCTACTGGAGGGCACAATTGGCCACGTGGTGTATGAAATTGAAGAAAATAAAAGAGGGGCGTAAAAGGGGGGTATCTGCACGGACGAACGCGATATAACATTGCTTTTTCACGATGAACGAACAATAAAAAATGTCTTGCACGTTGATCTTTTTGCCGATTTCATGAAATACGGTGAATAACGAACCTTTTTTACGACTGCACGTGAAATAAAAATGGCAAAACACGTTGCACGAAAATAACCCTTTACCACCCTTATAGAGAATACAATCGGACACGACTGACAGGTTTTTTTTCCATAAAATTAAGGTAACCGGGGGATAAAACCGGATACGAGTGGACACTGTTATTTCTATATAAAAATGAGATAAACAAGAGTTACAGGCGGATACAAGTGGGCACAACGTTATGTCATTAGAAAAAATCATTTAAAAAAGGGGCTACAGGCGAAAATCACATTGGTATCTCTTTCAAAATCGATATCAAGTTGATATCGACAACTAACGTTTGTTCCAAATGTATATTTGCCTCAGTTATTTATATAGACGATCCAGTTTGTCATTGTTTATCTGTTGTCGATATTGCTGATAGCGAGTCCATATCAACATTTATTAAAAATAAATTGTTGATTTGTTTCACTCAATTTAGTTTGGCTTTTGAACACTAATCAAATTGTGATATTTAACAATTGTAAAATAAGATGGTGTACGACTTCAATTATGAGCCAACTCACAATCAGACACACATAATCTATGATGTAAACAACTTTAGGTGACCGTAAAGCCTTCGGCATTGAACAAGACTAATACCACAATGACAACGTCTTCAGGTGGGAAAACAGACATCCAGATATTTTTCTTAAAATGTAAACAAATATGGGAGACAGCAACCAAAGACAACCACCAATTTCAAAAGTACCAGAGTGACAGTTACATTGCTACTGTATTGCGGTTAAAAATGTTTTTGAGCGCTAACCATTTCCTTATTTATGGGGCAGTGGTGAAGTTCCAAACATAAATATACAAAAACAAATGTAATAATTCACTCATCAGATCGGAACGAAACAATTATAAATAGTAAAAAAGCCAAATTACAAATAAATAAATAAACCCTGTTATTTTTCCAAATATGGATAATTTCACATGTATCAAATGTTTATTGATATTTTTACTGTCTCTGAATTTTTACAGTATTTGTGAGTAACCATTTATGACCTGTCTGAATAGTTATCACATATAGCAGTACCATGTGAAAGCTAAATAACAATAGGAAATTCGTTTAAAAAACACCCCAATAAATTGAAGAAATAAAATGTCATGAATAAAATCATTTGAGAACATCATATCAACCTTAATCTAATAGGACTAAACTTAATCAGCTTAATATGCCATTGTCTAAAATCATTACCGATATCAACATAAGGTTTTGTCATGGTTATTGTCAACGAATTCGATATCTTGGTATCTATACACATGGAAAAAAAAGTATTGCAACACCAAATTGAAATTCAAATTAAAAAAACACTTTTTATTTTTTTGTTATATAAATTGTTGAAATAGAACTAGGTAAACAATATTTAAATCTCATCTGAGTTTAATCAATAAATATTGAATCGATAAGTTCTTATCTGCACATGCAGCAACTGTGCCCGTGATCAATAAAACTGATGTTTTTTATCCTCTTTGTGTTCATCACTGTCAATAACAAAGGTTATAAATGTATGTGATTGACACCTTGTAATTGGTCATCTACAACTCTCAACTGCAACAAGATGGTAGATTATCAGCATGAGAGAAGCAGGTATTTCGTTGTTAAAATTGCACGCATTATTGGTCATCACCATTCCACTATAAGTCGTCTTGAGAATACAAATCAGGCAACAAACGATGTTTAAGACCTTCCGACATCAAAATGACCTCTTATGACACCTGCTAGGGAAAATCGAGCATAAGGAAGGTTGGTCAGAAAGATAAGACCATTTCGTGAACCTTTGCTTACGAACAGACACACAGTTGCCCGTATCCTATGTAGTGCAGAGCTCGCCAAAGTTGGAAATTAGCATCGGGGAGGAAGATCCAATGTTCCATTGCATTTTTTTGTACAAAAAACACTTCCATTTGTTATCAAAATAGTAGTTAAATATACACATTTTTTCATACATTTTTTTGTTCGTTTTAATGCCAATGTTATCATTAATTATGTTTTAATATCATTTTACAATTATTTTATCATATTCCATCCAAAATAAGAGGCTGATTTTTCAAGTGTTAAAAAATCAAGGTGTTGCAATACTTTTTTCCATGTGTATATTTGATGCCGTGTCAAAATTATCATTAATGCTTTCGACATCTTGATTAGTTTGGACATGAATGACACAACGTACCTATTTATTAAACTTATATGTTATCGTCCCAAATGTGGTTTATATATTAAACAGTCGACATAAGATAGCAACTGCACATTTCTTATGGCAATATATATCGAGTTGGGAATCTTTGAGTTATTCGCCAGCAATCAGGTCAGGGGTCATATCTAGTTAACACTGAGCACGTCGGTACTTTGATTAAATGTTGGTGGTTATTCTGGTGATGCAGGTAAGACTTTTTTTCTGAACTTTTAGAATTATGGATAGTATTACAAACCCATATTGTTATTTATATTTCTTCTTTAGCTCCTAAATTGATGAAAGGACAAAAATGTTTGATTATGTTATAATCTAACATAATTTTGCAGATCTGAACTATTTTCAAAATTATATTTCTATTTTCAAAGAAATTTATTTTACACATTTCCAAGGACAACATACATTAGTTATACGTCCTTAACGTTTCCAATTGTTTATATATCTATATGGGGTTGACTCAAATAGAAAAGGTCAATGATATACGAAAACTTTTAAAAGGTCATATTTTCTTCTTAATTTTAATTTTACTTATATAAGTTTCGGTTGCAAAGGATTTCCCAAAGTTAGCTAGAAAAAAGGGTGACCATATATAGAGTTTGTTAGTTTAAGCAGGACTATATAGCATCCACATATCCCCTTTTCCAATGATTACTGTGGCCATATAATTACCTCGGTAATGAGGTACCAACTATGACAATAATTAAGAAGAAATTCACAAAACCATTATCCAAATCCAATGAAAATATGGGATACTAACATTAAAGATACGAGTAGTAGATAAAAAAAAGATAATAACAAAAATGAAGTTTGCATTATTTATTGTCCATCAATGAGATACATCCATCTAGGTTTTTCGGATCATCATTATTGTCTCTTTCAGTGAGTATTGATAGCCTCTCCATAGTCTCCAGTCGACTCCATCAGCATAAGATGCATGTGGCCCTTTGAGATAGAGGCCATTCAGGTTGCTGTAGTGACATGCATTATACCACCAAGCTCCTTTGAATACCACTGCGCATGCATCGCCCCATTTGTCGTTATCCCTATCCTTTGTTGAGAATTTCTGGCCTTTATGATTCGTCATGCCATCTCCTGAAGATATACTTTTTAATTTACAATAGGAATTTGAAAACCCCAGTCATGTCCAATTTCACAAAAACAATTGCTTTGTTAACTATGGTGCAATATGTTGAGAAGTAATAGAATATTTTGATACAATAATTAAATGACGTATATTTTTTTTTAAATATCAAATATTTTTGTCTTGCTGAATTAGATATAAAAATAAAGAGATGGAGGATGCTGGCATATGAAATATAGATCAGAGCAAATCTCACTGCTTTATAGTTATCAAAAGTAATAAAAGGTCATCGACGGCAAAATGAAAGAAAAAAAAACAACGACAACTACTGGAAAAGGGGATATGTGGATGCTATATCGTCCTGCTTAAACTAACAAACTCTATATATGGTCACCCTTTTTTCTAGCTAACTTTGGGAAATCCTTTGCAACCGAAACTTATATAAGTAAAATTAAAATTAAGAAGAAAATATGACCTTTTAAAAGTTTTCGTATATCATTGACCTTTTCTATTTGAGTCAACCCCATATAGATATATAAACAATTGGAAACGTTAAGGACGTATAACTAATATATGTTGTCCTTGGAAATGTGTAAAATAAATTTCTTTGAAAATAGAAATATAATTTTGAAAATAGTTCAGATCTGCAAAATTATGTTAGATTATAACATAATCAAACATTTTTGTCCTTTCATCAATTTAGGAGCTAAAGAAGAAATATAAATAACAATATGGGTTTGTAATACTATCCATAATTCTAAAAGTTCAGAAAAAAAGTCTTACCTGCATCACCAGAATAACCACCAACATCCAAAACATAACCAGAACTTTCGCTACCAACACTGAACTTTTCATACAAAGCATACTTCCGGTTATTCCCAAAGTCTTCCAGATCAATCCTCAGTTTATACTTTCCTTGAGAGGTAAGTTGGTGCAGATGCTCATTGCCTAATATATGATTTTGATAAAGTTGAAATGTACTACATGTATTAATGACATATCTTTTAAATATTCATGGTTATTTGGGAAACTAGGAGTTAATAACAGGACTATGACTGTTTCTGTAAAATTTATTCAAAATGTGTATAGACTATGAACTTGTGATGTTAACTTTTTATACTTTTCATCAGTGGAATAAGGAGTTACATTAAATATGTATAAAAAAGCAGTACAGAAAATCAGTCAAAACTTACATACCAGAAAAATAACTAACAAAAAAGGCATTATTTAAAAAAAAAACGCATAGTCTAAAATGCGTCGCATGTAGGCGTCACAGAAAAAATATACATGAAATAGCCTTTTAAGATTTTATAGTTATCTAAATTTATTAAAAAAAACATATCAACCAATACGGTATACAAATAATATGCACAACACCAGTGACGAGAAGAAAATAAAACACGTTTTACTGATATCAAATCATGTCGTTCTACACAGCTTCTACACTTCAATGGATATACTTCGGAATGGACACTCATGTTAAATGCAAAGTTATAAACAGTACTGAAGGACATATTTTTGTGCACTCTGTAGATTTTTTTTTAATTTTTTTTTCATAGAAATACAATAAATAAAAGCGAACCTTATAGTGTTTTTCAAAGTTTAAATAAGCAGCTAATCATAAAAATTGATAAACTACGCGATGACTTAGCACTACTATAACGATTTGCAACCTTTAAAAATTGGTCAAGCTACGAGGAAGAATCTAAAAGGTCATTTCTTATATGTGTTAAAAACAATCTTTATGAGTAACATGCTAAAGTACTTCAATGAACCATTGCAACTCACAGATAAAAACTATATATATATATATAGCCCAGGTGGTCGTGTGGTCTAGCGGGACGGCTGCAGTGCAGGCGATTTGGTGTCACAATATCACAGTAGCATGGGTTCGAATCCCGGCGAGGGAAGAACCAAAAATTTGCGAAAGCAAATTTACAGATCTAACATTGTTGGGTTGATGTTTAGACTATACATGTAAAAGTATTCATTACCCAACCAAAATTCTTCATTCTGGTTACCAAATCCTTCTTTATAAGTGGCCCAGTCTCTATAGAAATAAGTCTTTCCGTTCATTCTTCGTTGAAAAACCTGAAAATAACAACAAATAACAAGTATGTACATATAAATGTAAAATTTATTTTGAATTCATCAACGCTGTGGAAAATGTAATATCTTTTAATTTGCAAAGTACAAAAAGTCTTTGGTGTGTTGTTAAAATAAATAAATAATAATAATAATAATAATAATAATAATAATAATAATAATAATAATAATAATAATAATAATAATAATAATATAATAATAATAATAATAATAATAATAATAATAATAATAATAATAATAATAATAATAATAATAATAATAATAATAATAATAATAATAATAATAATAATAATAATAATAATAATAATAATAATAATAATAATAATATAGGGTTATTGCATGAATATTTGGGAATATTGTCCCGAGTAGAACTTTATATTGCACGAGAAGCGAGTGCAATATATGTTCTACGAGGGACAACATTCCCCAATATTCATGCAATAACCCTTTATTGTATAGCAATGTAATATTTGAAAGTAAAAATTGGTTTAAATTGAGATTTTGTCGTTGATGACGTCATGAATTTTGAAGATTAATTGCACTAGTGGAATTTATTGCACGCTAACTTTTGGTTACTTTCTGTGGGAAATATTATATTGCTATGCAATAATAATAATAATAATAATAATAATAATAATAATAATAATAATAATAATAATAATAATAATAATAATAATAATAATAATAATAATAATAATAATAATTAATTCATCTGTTTCATTTGTTTCATATAGTAATCCATTCAAACTCACAGTCCAGCCCCCGCCATGTTTCTGCATTTCACAGAAAACTTTGAAACCACATTTTCTGCCAGGGAAGATCTTGTAAATTCCACTTTTACAAGTTGCTTTGTCCAGGTCACCACAGTCAGTTGGTTTTTTTACTGAAAATATATAAATATTTCAAAACACGTGACTTCTTTTCCAAAGTATTTCAAGAAATCGGTATTGATATATGTAACTAAAACATAGATATTCGATATCAACACTTTATAGACAAACAAATAAATATTTACTATCGTATAAGATCAGTATATTGCAATGAATTATATAATGGCTTACCTATGCATGAGGATCTAGGTTCTTCATCAGCACCATCATCTTCTGTTTTGCATGCACAATTGTCAGAGAGCACCTCAACGACTTTGGTCGCTATTTCAACAGCTACAAAATAATTCGATTTCACGAAATAATTCATTTAACATTATAAAAGTTTGTCAAATCATGGTCCAATTGGTCTGATTATGAATTTGGCTTTTCACATATTGCTATTGTCAAAATGTATGTCTGAAAAGTTCAGCAAATCATATGAAATACATTTTACTTAGTTCAGCCATTAATATAATTAATGATATCACAGTGCTTGCTTTTTTATATCATGTTTTGTTCGATAGGGAGTTTCTGCTTACAATGAAGCTCTTAAACCAAGAAAATCAAATCATCCCTTCGAAAATTTTACCGACGCCATCACAGTTGGTTGACCAATGTGAGATTTCTGTCTCCACTCGAATGTGACTTAAAGAACTACACTTATCACTGGGTGTGTACGGATATTGTACATGAGTAATATATTGGTGATTTATGTGAAGCAGGTTCTGCTTAACTTTCCGGAGCACCTTCGATCACTCTAGGTTTTTTTTGTGGAGTTTGCGTTGCTCAGTCATATGTTTTCTATGTTGTGTTATGTATACTGATGTTTGTCTTTTGATCATTTTCATTTTTTGAATGGCGTTGTCAGTTTATTTTCTTCTTATGAATTTGAATGTCCCTGCGGTATCTTTCGCCCTAATTTTAACAACAACAGATGAAATGAAACGGAGGAAATAATTTTGAAAAGAAAACAAAAAGAAAAACGCTTAAATTGTCTAATTACTTCTTTTTAATTAATTCAAAAGAAAAAGAATATATTAATATAATTTAAGAATAGCATACCAGATGGGCAGTCCTTCCCTGTAGTCGATTCTGCAAAATTAATTCCCGTTAATAAAATCAGTGAAATGGCTGTATAAAGAATCATCTTGATGTCTAAAATATGCATTCCGAAAGTTTGATAACCTTATAAGAATCATCGTTTATATAAATGGACTGTAAATTGATTTTTACAAGGTGTTACCTTTTTGGCAAGTATAATTTATATTCCTTCCTTGTTATCTGTTTATATGACAAACAACGAAATGGATATGTATTGTAAAGGAGTAGGTCCGGTAAGGCCTGATTTCGGCCTCAATTTTCAACTTCATCTAACGAAAGATTTTAGACACTTTTTAAACTCCTAAGTGTCTATTTCAATTGATTCAAATAGTTTCTGGGAAAGATTTCAACTGATTATGTCTTTAAAAACGCTCCGATTCAAGATTAAATATGAAAAATCTATCAAATATGCCAAAAATCGTCACTTTTCAGATGATTTTTGTCAAAAATGAAAGTGGCCGCATCCGTGTTCATCCTCAACCTTTATATATATTATGCATTATCATCAAATACAACTTACATTTCAATATTATGGATGAACACGAATGCGGCCACTTTCATTTAAGACGGAAACAGTCTAAAATTTAACTAAAATGATCAAATTGTGAAGATTTCAGTAACTTAACACGACTTAATGATGCTAGTACTCGATATATGTACATTTTATTGTCAAAAACAGCCCATATTTATGTAGCAGAAGCATTCTACTTTTCAATAAACATCTTAACGATTACATATTCACAATTTTCTAAAACTGCTATATTTTGGGGCCAAAAAGGGGTCTTACTGAACCTACTCCTTTATGATTAAGGAAGTTTGCAACTCTATTTCAAAATAACAAGTTTTTTAAAAGACAATTAAACATTGATTGTATATAAACAAAAAAACTAAAAAGCAGATAAAATGAAGGGTCAATGTGCTTGTTTTCGAGATATAAACCATTGAAAGTTTGGCGGGAAATAGTTATCTCTAGACTGTTCATATATTTCAAACTATAAAAAAATATCATGAAAAAATAACAAAGATTTCAAAGCATTTTTCAAATATGGCTTTTAAACTATATGTAATAAAATAATGAAAAGAAAAGTAGGGGTTAGTGGGGATTTGTTTTTTAAAGGCACTTCATGGATAAAACAAGAGCATTCCGAATAACTGGCAAACATTCTGAAAAACACCTGTGACCTGAGGAGCTAACTCTTTAAGCTGAATAATGCTACACAAGCTTCATTAAAAAAACATATACAGAGAGTTGAACTTCAAAGTGATTAATTAAGGGACAGATAATTTATTTTTTTCAAATATGAAGGAATTTTAAATGTAAATTACTTACAAATTAAATATATATACTTCATCCATCTTATTTTGCAATGGTCACATTCTTTTGGCTTCGTTATAAATTTTCGGCAGCGAATGACAATATTTCTCCGGTAAGCACCAAAAGTCAGGGAACTGATAGACAAAAAGTTATGCGGAGCCAAAAATTGAAGTTAAGCTCATAAAGGATCCTTAGATGGCGTCCACTTTTTTTTTTAATTTAGCATGTTATTTTATGTAGTCATGTAGAGTTTATATTTATTATGATCTTCATGTGTAGAAAAGCCGATAAACTATACATGTGTGTGAGGAGCAGTTATCAAGCTTGCTATCGTCTTTAAAAAAAATGTCATAGGCTTAGTTAGGGAGGTTAAAAGGCCAGTAACAGAACGATAAACAGATAATCAGGTTTTCTTCAAATAGATTCCTCAAAATATCCCCCACTGAGGAGACAATTTGATTCACAGAGCTCATTAGATGCACTCACTTGCCATTAAGTTCATTGCGGCTCACTGGATTATATGTAGAAAAGCTGATAACATGAACATACATGATGGTGGTAATGCCCTTTACTGTCGGGCGTCAAATGGTCATTTTCGGCTACCGTTAGCTTCAAATTGGTTAAAATTTAACTGTGATTAGTCAAAATATCCTGAAGGTGATTTGTCAGATGTCTCAAATAATTATCATTACTGTTATTTTTGGAAAACAAATAGCTGATTCGTCAAATTCAGCTGATTTTTTTATCGTCTGAAATAAAGTGTACACATTATCGTCATGTCTAAAAATTACTGTTAACTTCATTTGGCAAGAATACGTCAAAAAGGTACCCCCATTACTACCCTCATACATGTATATGGTCAGATCATATGTTTTCGTATGTCATGAATTTGTACTTTGCATGCCTTTTCAAATGAAATTGTGACGCCAGAATGCACTCTTAATCATGTTTATAGCACAATAACCGATGAGAAGAGGATACATATGTCAACCAAAATTTTGCAGCCATGTCAAAATGTGTGAGGACACCCTTTCAAGCTTCGTTCATGTTTTGTTAAAACTGTTTTAGGAAGCTGAAAAATGCCAACAGTAGAACAATAAATAGATAATGGATATTGTAAAATATCAATGCATTGAAAAGCCAATGATCTACATACATGTATATACATAAATATGTCAACCATAAAATACAACTGATATAATTTACACCACATCTGTTGGAAAAAACCTTTATGTCTATATAACTTATCTCATTCTAGTCTATTCAACTGACAGAATCGGTGTAAATTTCATGAATTCTTTAATAACATGTATAATCATGGACTATTCTTTATAGCAATGTTTGTAAGCCATTTAGGAGTCTTTTACATTTAAAGTTCAGTTTTAGTGGGTTTATTTTGCGAAAAAGAACTCAATTTCCAGATCATAGTTTACATTTTCGTTATATTTTGCAGTGTCAAAATGACCTAAATATATAAAGGACAGTATATAGACCCAAAAGTGGTATGTCACATTCTACACATGAGATTTTAGCAGGTAAGACTGCCATTGGAGTATTTAACCATTGTGACTTTTTAATTTGATCTCCTCCACTATTTAAAGTCGTTTCAGTAGAATATTTAATGTACATGTAGCGTATAGGTTTGTCCACATTTTGGAATATATTAATACAAGTATAGAAATAATGTTGAGTCTGTTCCTAGATGCCTGAGATAGACTTCAATATTTATTATTTCTTTAAAATAAATGGAATCATCTTTTTAGAAAAGGTTTATTCTAAGGTAATGTATCCCCCCTTTTTTATAAGTTGAAAAGGTTACATATTTCCCCTTATTTCAAAATCGAAGCTTGAATGTAGTGTCCATACTTGCCCCAACTGGTCTCGGTTCGACCTCTGCGGTCGTATAAAGCTGCGACCTGCGAAGCATCTGGTTGTGACATGTACAACAATCAAACATCAACCCACTCCAAAATGAATGTAATTGAAAGACATCTAGAGGTCAATATACAGTCTTGAACAGAAGACAAAAAAAGGAAAAATATAGCAAATTTTGGAGAATTTATATTATTACATGCATTTAAAATATTTAAGATGTATTGTTTCTATTTTTTTAGTTTTAGGTTCCACCTAGCTACCATTTCAGAAAACAGGTATTTCAATGCTAGTCTATTAGAGGGATATTTGATTTTCATTAGTTGAAGATATGCAATCTTATTTTATCATGAAGTCAGATTTAAAAATGACTTGGGGAATGAAGATGTAGTAAAAACCGAATGTCAGTTATAGTCTTATATTTGTACTTTAAAATTTTAGTCTTTCATGTATTTTATTATGTGTACATATATCACTGGTTCAGTGGCAATGGTAAATAGACACTGACAAGTCTTAGATAACATTTTATAGTTTTGAATGTTTCTTCATCAGTTGACTAAAATTAGATGGAGGTATGTTCTTATTTCCAACAGAGGGGCACTCAACCTGTATCAATATGTGCATGAAGCAAATTGATAGTTGCTAGATACTGCATGAATATACCACAAGAAAGTTTTAACCTGTGCATATATACTTAAAATACGAATACAAAAAAAATATGTCTTTTTCAGGACTTCTGAATCCAACCATGTTGAATGGAATGTTATTGAGATATGGTTTTGGTCGATGGATGTTCATGAATGACCTGTAGTACAAAGTATATCACTGGATTTAGCTCTTTGTCTAAGTGTATTATTAAAGTACTTTGCTTTGAGCTCAATTCATTGTTATGCAATTCATTCTTTGTGAAATAAAGATTTGACAGACAACTCTCATGTACAAGGATTTGTCAAAGTAGTATCACCTCTATGTACAATGTAAGTATTGGGGAGAGAAAAGCATTCTATTTCGATTTAATTTGAACCAAACATTTATATGTTCATTGACCAAATTTTAAAAAAAAGTACAAATTTACCCGACAATGCTACTCCCGCTACTGGCAATATGATGCTAGGTTGTTTTAATACATTTGTACTGGCTACTGATGACTCGGTCTTGAGTGTAAATGGTCCTTCAATTATGTTTTTTAAAAAAATTATAAGACCTATCTAGCCTAATCCATTTCTAAAACTATATTCTATTGTACATGTTCAACATTTTTCATTCATTTGCTTATTTCTTAATTTGTGTGAATTAACATTGTTGCAGTAAATGTTAATTACTACACTTTCATACCACAACAAATACTGTATTGGTACATGTATCACTTATATTTGTATCCATACAAGTATGGACACTGATGAGTGTGGATAGTAATGTTTTATTTTAGGTTTTCCCAGTTTTGATGAGCAGGATATTTTTTTGTTTGAATCTATGATTTAGAGTGTTTTCTGAAGAAGCATGTTGCTATCATGAATATATTTTGATAGGTCAGTTGAGTAGTATGTGGAGTATATATATATAATCTTTGGTTTCTATTTATTTTTAGTTATATCCTTTTATTTTTACTTGTTTTACCTAGACTTCCAAGGCCTTGTTGACATTATTTAAATTGAATATCCATTGCTTTTCTGTAGGGGTAGTAAAAGTGAATTTCAAACATGGAAAGCAGTGCAGGATTTGAGTTGAAGAATTAATTTAAATCAAGATGGGGATAACATTGATCCTTGTTATTGGGAAATTGATTTTAAAAACTAATATAAAATTTGGGGGTTTTGGAAGTCTGTTTGGCCTTGCAAGTTTCGTCCTGTATATAAACATTAATAAAAGACCATATGTGCTCAGGACTCTTCAGTAGGTAGCACATTTAAATTATCAATAAAATTGAGATCTAAAAAAATAGATTTGAAAAGCACATTACATTATCAGTTAGTTATCTTGTAATCTTTATAAATTGAACACTCATACATTTGATACCTAATGACTATTTTTTCACTGAAGGAGTAATATTATATAAAATTGTTTTTGCAATGGTCCTATGGAAACAGATCATACATGTTCTTGCATATCCTATAAAACTATAAAGGAAATAAGTGAAGAACAGTATAAGTGATGCTACTTAAATATGTACGTGTGATGTGAGTGGTTTGGTAATAAGTCTGATGCATAACAATAATAATATTTGGTTGAGGGAAATTTATGTTAGAGAATGGAAACGATTATAAAGGGACATAACTTTTGGACTGTAAATAAGATGTTACCAAAATTCATGCTTGATCTGTATTGTATTGTCTATTGCAATTGTGTTAGAGCATTTGGTTGGGGTAAATTAAAGCATCAGGAGAAAGGGATCAAACATATTTCATAACTCTTCAACAAAAATAAAAGAAACATTAATAAAACTCGAACTTCATCTGTTTTGTGGTAATAATCATTGTAAATATTAGTGTCATAACTTTTGGTTAAGGCACTGTAATGTTTGAGAACAGGTATAAAAAAATCAGTAGTTTTTCATTTGGAAAGGGGCATAACTGTTACACTGATGCCACTATGATTGAGGTGTGTTTTGTTGTTAAAAGCATTGTGTATATGCTAAGTAAATATTTGTCAAGAGATAATTAAGTTTGGGAAGTATCAGCAAGCAAACATGGAAGTCTGGCATGTTTGCTGTGGTAGGTGGGTATTTTAAAATCAGCTTTACTTTAAACATAAAATCAAATTTTACAACAATTTACAGGGCAAACAAATATATATTTACATTGTATTTGAAGAGGTGGAAATTTGCAAATGTTGATGTGCATATATAAGGCCTTAGTTAACTCGTTTGAATTGTTTTACATTGTCATTTGGGGCCTTTTATAGCTGACTAGGGGTACAGGTTTTTCTCATTGGTGAAGGCTATACGGTGACCTACAGTTGTTCATTTCTGTGTCATTTTGGTCTTTTGTGGAGAGGGTAGTCTCATTGGCAATTTTACCACTTTTTTTTATATATATATATACATGTTTGTGGATCAGAAAAGTTATCGTATATAATAATCTGGGATATTATTCTATTTTAATGATGTATTGAATGAAAAGTATATTAATACTGGGAAGAGTAGATTGTAGTATTTGTCAACTGTAATGATCATTATAAAAAGGCATGGTTTAATATTCTGAGTAATATTTTTAATCACATGCCCAATAGTAATACTTTGGTCATGAAATGGTCGGTTTCCAAAACTTTGTATTGATTGAAATTATCTTGGGAAAAGATTAACCCTTGCTGTGATTGAAAATAGAGAATATAGGATCAAAAGATTATATTTGTTGTCAGATGGTCACGATGGGTGAATGGTTATATAGTAAATATGGTAATATATGATATATATAATCTGTATTTGAGTTGATTATAGTATGTTCATGTTTGGTCGATCATATAATAATCATACAAAAAAAGCAAAAACTTGACATCAAGGTCTGCTGCTTCATATAACACCTAGACTCCCAAGGCCATGTTGACATTATCACAATTATATAAATTTTAATCTTTTGAGAGAAATTAATTTAGAATGGTTAATTATATATGTGTCAAAATAGACTTCACTGAATCATTTAAAAGAATTAATTTTGCGTCAGTCAGGCCTTGTGAGTTTCGTCCCTTCTAAATGCCGAAATAATTTTTTATTTTTAAATGTGGTTTTTGACCATATGCAATTAGGACTCATCAGTAGGTATTGCATATGGGTTGATATATTGAATTCTGTTGCAGATGATTATTAGGTTGCTGTTTAATCAATCAAAGTTCCAGTACTCCTTTAAGTTATAAAAGACAGGAAAAGAGCTTACATCAATTAATATAGACAATACACCATAGTATCCATATAACAAAAAAAATGAAAAGAGAATAATATTGCAATACCTTTTGAATACTATAACTTTTTAGATATTTAGACATATTAAGACTAATTAAGTAGATGCTGATAATATCCACTTGACATGCTTGAAATTCTATCAGATTACTTTTGGAGCAGTAATGTGTATTTGAAGCATGCTCACAAAGGTTCTTATGGTGAAATCATTTTCATATTGGTCAAAATTTGTCTTTGCTTCGACCAGCTTTGGAGGAGATATAATCAAAGAATTGATAAAAACCAGCACAGAAGTTTACTTCCTAGCATCATGTCAGGCATTGTCATTACTAAAAACCAATTAATGTATTCTAATCTGAGGAACAATTCGACATTTTAACAAATTTTTTTTTTAATTATGATACTGACGATCCACCATAAAGTAATATAAATAGAACCATACAAATATTAAGCAAGTACATATAAAAAAAGATGTGGTATGATTGCAAAGGAGACAATTCTCCACAAGAGACAAAAACAACACAGAAATCAATAACTACAGGTCACCGTACAGCCATCAACAATGAGCAAAGCCAATACCGCATAATCAGCTATAAAAGGCCCTGAAATGACAATGTAAAACAATTCAAACGAAAAAACTAATGGCCTTATTTATGTGAAAATAATAATCGAAAAACAAATATGTAACACATAAACAAACCACAACCACTGATTTACAGGCTCCTTATATCATGTTCTCAAATCTAGATACCATCTCCCATTTAGAAAAAAAAACATGTGAAAAAATGAACCAATTATGTGTTGCTCTCCTCGCTACAAAATGTATCCAAAATCAAAGATGTAGAACATATTCTATCATAATCATTTTGGTAACTAATGCAATTACTGTTTCCTCCATGCCCGTCTTGAACATAAAAAAAATGTTAAATAAATAACACTCCTAATGCTCAGATTGGTTGTCATCGTGCAACACAGTTAATATCACCATATATATATGTAGGACTCTAAAGTGCGATGGTACTCTAAAGTGCGATGTTCACGCTAAAGTGCGGTGGTCTACGCTAAAGTACGATGGTGTCTCACGCTAAAGTGCGTTGGTTGTTTGTTCGCTTAAGTACGATGGTGTATCACGCTAAAGGTTGATGGTCCAAGGGGTAAGATTCGAAGTATTAAAATATCGAGGTTTAAAAAGTCTTTTTGCAAAAGCTATTATGCTATATTATGCTAAGGTATAACATATGTGATAGGCTTTACAATTTACCGGTAGGTGGAAGTAATTGTTTCAAATTTTTTCCGACCAAGTAATAATTTGCTATAAAGGTAATTTGTGTTTTACTAATATTATATTTCATGTAAAATGATTTTTTAAAAATTCGGAGGGTATTGAATATTTGGATAATTCGTGTAGATTGCCGTTCACTCTAATGTTACAACCTACCTCCTATTACATTTGTCTGAAAATTAAAAATCCCTAATTCGTTCATTGTCGGAATATGTACATAAGCTTAAATCTAAATACGAGAGAAATGCAATGTTCGCCGAGCTTTCTCCTTTTGCATATTTTTCTACAATATACAGTACGAACTTATGTTTTAGAGGACAATTTATAGTTAACACATGAAAACATGTGTCACTATTATACCGACGTTACTTTTCATTAAAAATCGACGGCATTTTAACGGGGATCACAAAGTAAACTGCCACATAAATAATGATTCGAATGTATCCGTTCGCTTCAAATAGAAGCAGGACAATTATGCATATACAGTTTTGTATTTATACAGTAAAATGGTCGACTATAGGATAAAAGTCCTTTTTCCAGCACTCGAAAAAATAAACATTGTGATTCAGCCGACAAAGAACGGTTAAATTCAATCAATTACTCTTAAGTCATGGACTTATGGTGTAAAAAATGTTAATCAAATATTCCTAATATATTTACCAGTATGCTCATTTTTAGTTTGTATAAACAACTGTTAACGTTATTATCGAACTACGTTTAAAATTACGTCTATATTTTCCCGGACCATCGCACTTTAGCGTATGGAACCACGTACTTTAGCGTAGACCATCGCACTTTAGCGTGAACATCGTACTTTAGCGTCCCCATCGCACTTTAGAGTCCTACATATATATATATATGGGCCCAGGTGGTCGTGTGGTCTAGAGGGACGGCTGCAGTGCAGGCGATTTGGTGTCACGATATTACAGTAGCATGGGTTCGAATCCCGGCGAGGGAAGAACCAAAAATTTGCGAAAGCAAATTTACAGATCTAACATTGTTGGGTTGATGTTTAGACGATTTGTATATACATTATGTACACAGCCATGTATCACCATCATTGATGGCGATCCGATGGATACATCTGTTGTAGAGTTGTCACTGACTCAGACGTACCTATATAGAATGAAATTCAAAACAGTGTGGCTGTGGCCATTGATTGACACATTAAATTCATCCATTGACTGGGACAATTTACGTGAACGTTTGTCTGTAACGACCACTGTTCACGACGTACCTACGATAGACATTTAAACTGTGGGGTCACCAAAGGTTTCTTAACGCCTTTAATTATAAAATAATTCGAAAAATTAATCAGGAATAACCTTTATGTTTTGATTTATATAATTGATATGAATCAAAACATCGTGTTATTTCTGATTAATTTTTCGAATTACTTTATTAAGGTGTTGAGAACCTTTGGTGACCCATAGTTTAAGTGTCTTTAAAAAGTACACAGTGAGCAGTGGTCGTTAAATACAAACGTTCACCTAAATTGTCCCAGTCAATGGATGAATTTAATGTGTCAATCAATGGCCACAGCCACACTGTTTTGAATTTCATTCTATATATATATATATATATATAGGAAAAACATACAACTCTTTTTGTCATACTGTCAAACACCCAAACATACTATCCACACTCATCTGTGTCCACACTTGTTATTATAAAAAAAAAGTTCTTGTCATGCTTCAATTAATGAAAAAAAGTCCTAAAGCCTTGCCCCGCTGGAAAAAAATGAAACACATATATGGAAACATGATATTATGCCCCACCTACGATAGTAGAGGGTCATTATGTTTTCTGGTCTGTGCCTCCGTTCGTCCGTCCACTTCAGGTTAAAGTTTTTGGTCAAGGTAGTTTTTGAAGAAGTTGAAGTCCAATCAACTTGATACTTAGTACACTTGTTCCCCGTGATATGATCTTTCTAATTGTAATGCCAAATTATAGTTTTGACCCCAATTTCATGGTCCATTGAACATAGAAAATGATAGTGCGAAGTTCAGGTTAAAGTTTTTGGTCAAGGTAGTTTTTGATGAAGTTAAAGTTACATCAACTTGAAACTAAGTACACATGTTCCCTATGATGTGATCTTTCTAATTTTAATTCCAAATTAAAGTTTTGACCCCAATTTCACTGTCCACTGAACATAGAAAATGATAGTGCGAGTGGGGCATTCGTGTACTATGGACACATTCTTGTTTTTTAACTAAAATGCACAACATTCAATAATACATGTATATCGGGAGTTGATATTTCAACTCAAATGCATATAATTCAATATTATAAAGATTTTATTTTTGTAAAGGAAGTCAACTTAGGAGCGCTTTGATTGAATGTAAGGGTACAATATATTTTTGTGTATTTATTTATGAATAACTGCAGTGTGTAAATTTACAATGTGAAATTTACAATATAAATTTTGAAAACTATTGAAATATTTTCTAGAGAATTATTTGAAAAGACTTCCAAAATTTCATAAATTTGGTGTAAAATGACAGTGGGCATCAGACTTCAGTTATGTTATACTATTTTGAAGCTTTTGATTAGTACATTTGATTTTTGTCACAAAGAATAAAAAATATTCACTGAGAACAATACTGTGTTGAGAAAAGTGCTGATTCATCATTATAAGTCAAATTGAGGGATACTGATATAAAACTTTATGCTAGGAGTTCAATATTAACTATATTGTATAAAATACACCAAACTATAGTTCTTTTGTATTTCGTTTCACCTTTCGCAATATATAGTTCAATTGGAAACCCCAGAATTCAAGTCGCGACAAATGTTTTAACTGAGATATTTGTCTTCTTTGCTGTGTAATTCCCTAAATGTATCACTTGGGTATTTCTCTAGCTATAATCTATTAAAATGGGAAATGTTCTGGTTAAGTTTGTACTGTTTATGGAATAAGGCAATACTTAGTTATACTAGAAGCATTTTCAGTGTTAAAATTGTTCATCTAAGAAAAAAAGAGGCCTACTTGAGGCCAAATTTAGATAGAATTTATATTCTCTTGTGTAAAGAATCACTGTTCACATTCTTGGCAATTCCTGCAGAAAATATTTCAATAGTGCTTGATTTTGTAGTTTCTATCTTTTATTATATCAAGCATATAAAATTTTTCATTTCTACTGTTTGCAAGGACTTTTGTTGGAAAGGGACAAAATTCAGCTTTATCATAGATTAAGTTGTAATTCTTTAAATGTTTAAGAATTTAATTTTATTATGTTAAAGATTTATTTAAAATACAATTGAACTTGTTTTATGTTTAAGCATTTATTTACCATATGTTATGTCATATGTTTAATTTACAAAACATTGTTTATAGTTTTCCAGATATTTTATTTATATAAACAATGCTTAATAATAATGTACTATAAGCAATTTAATATTTTTTTAAAGTGCCAAACATTTATTTTTCTTATTTTAGTTTCAAAATTCTTTGTGCGTACAATGTACATGTATATTTTATACATTCTGTTGATTAGCATTTCATTTTTTTTTAATAAATGATTATTAAAAGCATACACACATAAAATTATATTGAAGCACTATATTAGGTTATTTTGATTTAGATTCAATTGTGCATTTTTTCTATCAAGCTACTTTATCCTACAGAAATCAAAAATATATGTTTTGATAAGAATATTTAGACCTTTAAACATATTGCATTTAAATGGTTTTTGATCTGTTATACTCTGATTTCATTTTTTTATGCACACACGAAGGGTTTTTAAAAAGGTGTGCGCCCCGCCAAATGTTTGTTACAAAAAACTTTGCGCCCCGCTCATTAACTGCATGAAAAAAGTATTTGCCCCGTCCAAGTTTGCACCGGCCCCACCCTCAGATAAATATTGTACAGTCCCTACCTAACGTGGTCATTTTTATAAATTTCCTGTTTACAAAACTTTGAATTTTTCGAAAGACTTTTTTGGAAAGATTTTCTTATTCCAGGCATAGATTACCTTAGCCGTATTTGGCACAACTTTTTGGAATTTTGGATCCTCAATGCTCTCCAATTTTGCACTTGTTTGGCTTTATAAATATTTTGATATGAGCGTCACTGATGAGTCTTATGTAGACGAAACGCGCGTCTAGCGTACTAAATTATAATCCTGGTTCTTTTGATAACTATTCTTTGTTTACAAAAAAGCTAGATAACACGTGTAGTGCTTTATAGAATATGGAATATACATTAGTGCATTATTCAAAGAAATTTTCCAAAATATATTTATTTGAAAGGATTATTAATATGCCGTTATCTTTTTCTGTTGTGAATATTCGTTTGAAATTCAATAGTTATCCAAGGTACCAGGACTATAATTTTGTACGCCAGACGCGCGTTTCGTCTACATAAGACTCATCAGTGACGCTCATATCAAAATATTTATAAAGCCAAACAAGTACAAAGTTGAAGAGCATTGAGGATCCAAAATTCCAAAAATTTGTGCCAAATCCGGCTAAGGTAATCTATGCCTGGAATAAGAAAATCCTTAGTTTTTCGAAAAATTCAAACTTTTGTAAACAGGAAATTTATATAAAAATGACCACAATATGTGTTTTACAAAACATATCTACAGTAAAATCAGATGTTATTTTATCAGATCACTCAGTTTAAGGTAATTTTCATTTTCTAAGTATTCTTATGTCATACTAGATTCTTATATCTTGAATGATATTAAACTAGCAAATTTTTTTTAGTGGACAATAACAACAATAGATGAATAATATTATAGTACAAACAATAGTCATGATAACACAACAAATATAAAATTACTGTTGACTGTTGTATAAAAATACAGTCAAATCCCTAATCACAATTGATAAACACTATAATTTACATGTATATACATAAACAGGTACATTTGTAGTCATACCTGTGCAATGTTTGAAGAAATTTACAGTATGATCTCAATATTTGAGTGAAGTATTATTTTTTTCAGAGTCATCATTCATAATGTCCTGTTTCAAGTCAGACATCAGTTCCTTAAATTGCTTTAATAGTCTGCCAATTTTATACCCTAAAACGTTTCTTATTTCAATAAAATTTCTGATCTCTTGTCTTAATATTTTGAGTGGTTGTATGTTTTTTATTTTTTTGTCAGACATATAGTATACTTCATATATGGTGTAACTAATAATAGTTAAAGTAAATTGAGTTCATAGTATTCTTTATCATGAATTTTATATCCCAAAGCTATATGCTTGTTACATTAATAACATGTCTTCCAATATTTAATTTCTCAGGAATTTTTTTTCCAGAAAAGTTCAAAGTATGAACATTTGAGGAAGAAATGTTCATAATTCTCTATTTGTTTACAGTGTAAGCAAGTATTTGTTTCTATTATATGCCATTGTTTTAATAATTGATTGCATGGAAGTAATAATGAAGTAGCTTCCATCTAAATATTTTATATCTATTATCATCTAAGTATTTAAAAATAATTTTTAATGTTTCATATGCTAGATTAGTATTTTCTAGAGTAAAATATGATTTCCATTTTAAAAAGCCAATAGGTGTTTGCATATTCTAATATCTATCATATATTACAACTAAGGACACAGAGCAGTAGGAATAACATTATCCGCGGGTTCGTGTCTGAATATAATTACTATGAAAATCTTGAAGGTTTATATAAACACAACATAGATATAGGAACATGTGGTGTGAGTGCCAACTCTCCATCCAAATAACAATTTATAAAAGTAAACTATTATAGGTCAATGTACGGTCTTCAACACGGAGCCTTGGCTCACACCGAACAACAAGCTATAAAGGGCCCCAAAATTACTAGTGTAAAACCATTCAAACGGGATAACCAACTGTCTAATCTATATAAAAACGAGAAACACGTATAAATTACATAAACAAACGACAACTTTTGTCATCAGATTCCTGACTTAGGACAGGTGCAAACATTTGCAGCGGGATTAAACGTTTTAATGGTACCAAACCTTCTTCCTTTTTCTGAAACAAAACTATAACACAACAACATAGAAAAACATGTTTAGTTTTTTTTACTCTTCCAATTACTGTCGATTGTCAATGAAAAACGTGTCCCTCATTTAGATTTCGAATAAATTGCCAACTTGACATAGGGGATCGCTTACATTTTAATCCTGCTCGAGGTACGTGTGTCTATGGTACATGTACCCTTAGATATACCAGTGACAACTGTAGTTGTACGACTAATACTGATAAATGTATTTCTTCTGACGGGGGGGGTTAACATATAATATATACGTTTTTATAAAAGAATATAAAACATATTAGTGTGAACTTAAGGAAAGTGCTTAAAGAAATATATTTCAAATATAGAAATCCCAGGCAAAATCAAAATAAAGTGGGAAGTTTCTTAAAACTGACAAAATCAAACGCTCTAAATTAAAGGAATAAGTGATTTAAACCAAGTTACATTGTAAATACGATTAAAATGCATTTACCACTGAGATCAGCACCCTCTCCCCCAAAGCCCTCCCGTTTTTTGTGATGTTTGTGTTGATTAGTCCTTATTTACCTATCTTGTGTTTTGTGAACTATTGTTTGTCTTTTCTATTTCCACGGTGGGTATGGTTGTCCTGCGAGAGAACGTACTGTGCTGGTGATTTGGTCCTGACGGGTGCTGGTGGGTCCTGATTCTGTGCTGGTGGGTTTGTTTACATTGTATCAGAACGGCAATAAAACGACTGTTTTGTTGCTTAATTTTTCTCTGATGCGTCATAAGTACCATGCAAAGTATATTACAACAATATAAAATTGCAAAAGTCGTGCAAGTTCGTTAAACGGAATTGTCCTGACGATGTGCTGGTGATAAGAAAAACGGTCCTGGTTCTGTGCTCCTATGTCCTGGTTCTGTGCCTTTATAGTTTAGTTAAAAGTGGCAAATATTCAGTCAAGATCATTGATGCTGTACTGTTATTGACTACTAGTAATTAACTGTTGTCTGCTTTCGTGAAATTGACATTGTTATGAATCTGTTTACTGTTATTATGAGAGAAAAAAAAAAACTATTTTTTATTCTTTTTATAATCTGTTAATGGAACCCTTCTTGCCCACTTTTAAGATAAGAAAATATGTTTACGATTTTCGGGATTACGATCATTTTGCAAGATCGCCAAAATACGTTGTAATTTATACAATACTTATATAAAGTAGATGATGTTGTATGTTTGTTGTCAATGGACAAATTTCCATAAGAAACCAAAGAAAGTATGTGTTAACAACCATACGTCATTGTACGACCTTCAACAATAACCCATAAAATAAAAATGTAAAAGGTTTTGTATAAAAATGGAGAGCAAAAATAATGAAGAAAGGACTTTCTGAGCGCGTTTGAATCATATGTCTTTTTCAGCTTAAAACACATTTGTTTGTGAAAAATTGAGTGGTGACTATAAGAATGACAATAGTATTGCGGGTTTGTTTGTTTGTTTGGTTTTTTTTGGGGGGATGGGGGATAAGTTAGAGCGAGGTTACAGTGAAAGTGTTAAGCTTGGAATAGTTTCCCGTAAGATTTAAAAGCTGTATTTTAAAAGAAAAATGTATCTTGCAGCTATTAAAAATCACTTGCTGTATCTGTAAGATTTTTTCAACATATTTTTTTTTGTCTGAACGGTTATCAGGTATTTTTTTCGAAAAGTCGATAGAACACTAAAAAAAAATCACTATTTTATGAAAGGGCAGACTAGAATATGTCAGAGAATAAAGACGAGATAACCTAGAGAACATTAACAAAACTAAGATTTCTTAGCTTTTATATTTCAAAATTCCAAAATAAATAAATATTTTTGATAAAGAATTACAGGGGAGGGAGTGAACAATGTGTCCTACTTTTCTATATTTAAATATTTTTATGAATAAAAAATCAAATGTGCCTTAATTATGATTGAAAATGAGTAAATGGAAAAACTACCAAACTAAAATACATTTTTATTTTAATATTGGTAATATCACTAAGCTTTTAAGTTTTGTGTGTCAAACACACCATCTCTGTAGTAATGACTCCTTATTAAGATATTTCACATCTCCATTTTTTTTTCTGCATTTTTTTTATATTGTGAATTCTTAGTATTATTATATTAAAATGTAGACTTAATTTATATTTAAAAAAACTGAATCTAAAGCCAGATAAATCAAACATTTTTGTTTCTATCTATCCGTTTTCAGGACTTTGACAATCAACGTAAACACGCCTGGAAAGTAAAATGCGTACTCGGCTGTCTGTAATCGACCATTTTTAGACACCCTCCTAAAAACAAGCCGGGGTGGGGGTTCAGAGATGCAAATTAAGTACTTAGATCAATATTTTATATTTTCGTGTATGGTTTATCACCCCCTCCTGTGGCCTGTCAATTACGAAAATGTGCAAACTGCAATAGTATCAAAACAGCACAGACAATGAATAATAGAGATATAATTTTGTACATATACATGTATCAAGGGGAAACTTTTTGCAAAGCATTATTATTTATAGTTCATTATTGTATTTAGTAGAAAAAGAGAATTTGGTGAAAATAAAATCACTATTTTTGTAGAAAATTCACAGACCTTTGTACAGAAATTTTTGTTATGTTTAGCATGGGATCAACACAAGGGTACATTATCCTTAAAAATCTATTTAAAAGTATTTGAAACTAACGTTTGCTTTGTTAATTGTGCCTTCAATTTCAAAAAATAAAATATCTCGTAACTTCATACTACCAATTGAGTATAAAACAAGTAAATAAGTTTAAAAAAGAAACTCTTAGATTAAACACCTAGATTTAACTTTAAAAAGTCATAACAGTTTAAAACAATACAAATCTACACACACAAATAACTGGCTTAATTTCAACTGATTTTCAACCCGAATCGCTATAAGATCATTTATAAGCTCAACTGTGTCGAGGGATCGTGTGAGGTTCATTTATTGTCTTGGCGTCCGTATTACAATGACCAAATGTTACCAAATGATTTTTTCAAGAGTGAATCTAGGAAAAACAATATTCATCAACAAACCAGACCACTGTCTGTTAAAATGTATTCGAGTTTTTAGTTACAGCCGATTCCATTGAGTATGTAGGCAAATGTTATATCTTTGGTTAGCTTGCTTGTTAGCTAAACCGTGAAGTCATTGTTAGGTAAGGTTTATACTCTCCTTTCGAATAAGCCTGGTCCTACAGACAGAAAGATGTGTCATTTGTCGGACTAGTCTACTCGTAAAGTAGGGTAGTTTACATAACCTAACAATGACTTTTCTGTTTAGCAAGCAAGATAACCAAAGATATTCCCTTTGTCTACACACTCATTGAAATCGGCTTTAATATTGCAAATGTTCAAGCAATTAGGGCAAAACTTACCGAGTAAAACAAATCAAAATGTCTATCACCTTGCACAATTCAGAAAATTCAGATCAGATAACGAAACTGGGTCGAGCAACATTTATAAGCAATTTAAGATTTTGACCCTCACAGTTTCCATTCACCACAAATATTCTCGTTACAACGAATCAAATACCAGTTGCAGCCTTTTGTTTGTCTATTAATATATGTATACGGATAAAGTTATGAAAGGCAGCAGGGTCACCAGGGTGAGGAGTCCATGTCATCTGAAATAAATGCTAAGCATAGATCTAGAAAGCGGCAGATAATCATGGCATTAAAAAAACTCTCTTCTTTTCGACTTTTTTCGAACAAATTGACACATAAAATGAATTATATAGTATTATGGAATTTTTAACTTGTGTTCAATTCATTGGTTACACCTTTTACTAGGATAACAGTCCTGTCAAGTATGAGCTGGGTAAAATATTTCAGAAAAGAAGATGGAAATGTGAAAGTTTCCGTGCGTCAGGTGCAACAGCATACGAACAGCTAACATGTCTCGTCAGAGTGGAAGCTAAAAAGTCCACGAAAATATGATTTAAAACCTTTATTCGTTCCAACAAAGATATTGTGATTTTGTTGAGGATTTAACCATCTACGACAACAAAATTTCTTTTTTTTTAGAATTTACAGCTCTTCTATAAATATATGCAAAGCAAACCATTGATTAAATTGCTTGCTATGATTGTTTGGATGTTTGTAAACGACAGGTAAGTAGTCTGTTTACTATATACTACAATTTATTTGGAAAATAAACATTTATATAGATTAGACCGTTGGTTTTCCCGTTTGAATGGTTTTACACTAGTAATTTTGGGGCCCTTTATAGCTTGTTGTTCGGTGTGAGCTAAGGCTCCGTGTTGAAGGCCGTACTTTAACCTATAATGGTTTACTTTTAAATTGTTATTTGTATGGAGAGTTGTCTCATTGGCACCCACACCACATCTTCCTATATCTATTAACTTCAATTCCTGTCAGTTTGTATTTGTCCAATCAAATCCCAGTATGTATTGAAACTCCGCCTACCTATTGTTTGAAAACATCCAAGCAAACATAGCAAGCAAGTCAATCAAATTTTTTTTTGCATGCTTTTATAGAAGAGCTGTACTATATAATGCAAGGAAGCGTTAAAGTCTTTCGCCAAAAAATACTATCAATTTCTTTTTGTCCTATGTAAACTTACGTACCATTTCCTTCCATTCATGATCATTAAATTGAACTGTAAAATATTGCTTGGTACATTCTTAATTCCTTTATGAGTCTTATGTAAACATAATTATGACAATAACTGTTGTGAGAACAAGATTCACTGCACACTTTTAAAGTTCTGCTTCATCAAACGTGAACTTAAGTTTTGAGACTTTTTTAATCTACACGATTGGGATTTTTGTATATGAGAACATGGTTTATCTATTAGTTGAAAATGCGGCTTTGAACTAGCTTTCAGTACCTGCAAGCATTCGTTATTCAATAATGTGTGTCTTTGTGTTATTATTTTATGTAATAAATTGTTGTTTTGGTACACCACTATAACAATGAAGGAGGAAATGAGGAGGGTTGGTTGGGTGGAAGTGGGGAGGGGTATGCGGAGCGCTAACAAACATGTCTATGCGGCATTGGCTTTGATCATAGTTGAAGCATCAATGTAAGGGGCATTTAAAATATCTTAATAAAACTATTCTTATTTTAGATACTATATATTGTTATCTGATATTGGACGAAAGATGTTGCCCTTTTATGTAATTATTTAATACAAGTTACGATCATTTCAAAACACATATTAAACAGCCAAATGGATGCACAAGAGCTAAAATAGGAGTCATAGATCCTATTGACAACAATTATCTGCCCAATTTTATTGATTTTGTAACATTTGTTTCAAATATGACCAACTTCTTATCCAAAATCACCAGCACCGCATCAGGACCCACCAGCACAATGACAGGACCCACCAGCACAGTATCAGGACATGAATGAATTGAGAAAATGCTAAATGTTAATAAATAGCAATGTTTTTTTCACAAAATAGTTTTGTCGTGTGGATTGCGGTATAGAAAGCGGACTCTATGAGCATTTTTGTTTTATTTTTTCAGTTCGAGATTTTCTAAAAATGAGCATTTCTGTGTTACGCTTACTGAAAAAGTTTAGAGGGTCAACTTTTTAATGGTTTACATATGAACCCATAAGAAACAAAATTGAAAAATCTCAACCGTTTTCTTCCATTTTTTATGAGTGAAAACGTCAAAAATCATTATTTTCGTCTTTGTTTACATTTTTTCATTGATCACCAGCACCCGTCAGGACCAAATCACCAGCACAGTACGTTCTCTCGCAGGACAACCATACCCACCGTGATTTCAGTCATGGCGTTTTCAGTTTATTTTCGATTTATGAGTTTGAATTTCCCTCTGGTGTCTTTCGCCACACTTTTACACTATTCACTGGAGCTCATTAAGAGGATACTGTTACTTCTTTCTTTTTGACTCCAAATCCAATATTACAAAGCCAATTTAAAATATAAAATAAATATACGAGAAAGAGAAGAAGACAAAACTTTGTATATCATGATCCTGTTCATGACTGTATCACACCTTTGATTAAACAAAAAAACGAACATATGTCTTGTTTGCTTTTATTTGAATACCTTTTATAGTTATGACAGACTAAAATAAAAATCACACTCGAGTAAATTCTATTTCATGGACATAGACGTATTTACACTTGTATGCAAATTTGTCCGTCATTACATAAAATCACACAGGTTCCCGTAAATTTTGACCTGCAATAATTCAAAACATTTGACGTCATAACTAAAGACTGATTGTTGCTTGACGTCAAAAGATTATTCGGAGGTGATATAAAGTCAATCGGAGGCACAATACAGCTAAATACCAAAAGTTTAAATACGTTTATTATTAACAAGAATAATTACAAAAAAACGAACGGCAAACTGCAAGATCTGTGCATATTTTTTGCCTGTTTTTACCAATTTTTTGTTATCACCTGCTCATTTAATGTTTTCATGCATAAAAACGAGTAACGATACACACAGACATATATTTTTCATACTTAAAGTCATAAGAAACCTCAAATTAAAAAAAATCAAGCATGTTTTTTTTTTATAACTAAATGGATAGTTTTCATTATACAACTTATGTTCATATACTTTTTTCTGAGGAAAATTCTTTAATTTGTCCACATTTAGAAGAGGTTTATTTATTTTTAATTGCTTGCTTCCATGAAGCAATTCGCAAACATATTTTCCGTATGCATAGTGACCTGAGCGTAACCCACCTCGTAAAAATCCGGTGGTCGCAATACGCATGGATCTGTCCTTAAAATAATTATCTGATTGTACATGTTAAACACGTGCTTAATACCCATGCTTTTTGTTTACTATAAGGTGACAATCGGTAAACTTCGGCTTTAAAACACGGCATTTAATGAGCAGCCATATTTGTTAAATCATAACAGACAGAAAAAAAAAATGACGATTATACGATATATTTGCGTAAAAAATGACAAAATCGTGCACAGAGTTCTAAGTTTATGATATATAGAGGCATTGGTTCAAGAACTGAATAAACATTAATTTTCACCACTCACTGGTTTCATATGACTTTAACATTTAAAGAAATTAATCAGGATACTATAGAAGTTCTCTATTTGACATTTGTCTCATTATCGTGTATTGTCTTGTTTATCTCACACTCCTGGAAGTTAAATTTGTAAAAAAATAAATAATGGTCGTAACTCATTAAAGCTCATACAAAGGATTCTATATTTCTTTATTTGATGTTTGTCTTTAAACAATGTACAAAGTTATATGACAATCTGAAAGCATTATCTTCTCCAGAGGTGGTATTCCTGGATGTCTTGATGTCTTATTCGTGATATTAAAATGAGGAGATATATTAAGATTTCAATACAGATAATTTTCACAACGAAAAAGTTAAGATTTCTATATCATGTTCTGACTTATGCATGTTACGAGGTAAAATAAGATATGATTATCATTTATTACAATTTGACTATAAAGTTATCATTTGTTGTATAGTCGTTTCAATACATTTCAAATTAGTGTATGGACTATTATGTTGCTTGTTATAAAGATACTAAATTGTGGAATTAAGGTCTTTCCTTTTACAAAAGGGAAAGACCTTACTGTATTTCTTCTGTTTATTATTAAGGTCTTTCCTTTCTTAAATGGAAAGACCTTACTGTATTTCGTTTGTTTATTATTATTAAGTCTTTCCACTTTTCTGTGGAAAGACTTATTGTTTTTGTTCTGATTATTATTATTATTATTATTATTATTTTTTTTTTTTTTCCGCCAACTTTTGTTCTTGCGATAAATGTTTGTTTCGCAATATGTCGCTTAGATATTTCTCATATTGTATCGTATAGTTTATGCGCTTTTAAATTTCACCCTGCTAAGCCGAACCATTTGCTTTGTAAGAGTTATCTCCCTTTTCACTGTTTATCATCAAAGCGTATCTCCTTCGTAACAAAAAAAGATAGCGACAAAATTCTTTTTACAAATTGTTCGTTACATCCTCAGTAATTTTTGGCGTATTTGGATCGAAGCGATTCGATGAAATTTTATAGGAGTTATCTACCTTTACAAAATAAATTTGTCGGTATGTTTATTTAACTCATTAACAGATAACCGTATAACCCTGGGATGTTTTTATTTGAGTCCCCTAGGTCCTAACTTAGAAAATGAGGTCAAGGTCAAAGGTCAAGGTCAAGTTCTCAATTGTGACTTTTGCTTGTTTTTGCATTTTCTCACTCACTTTGAGAGATACATATAAAAGAACAAGTGCAAAATGTCTGCTTAATTGTTATGAAGATATGCTACATTTAGTCTTATACAATTAGATGGCATCTTATAGGAGTTGTCGCCCCTGAAATGTCTTGATATGAGGTTATTTGATTATAACTTCAAGTAAGTTCATTATAAAGACATTTGACCTGATACAAAAGGTTAAGTGACAAATGACCTTGAAAAATGACAACCGGAAGTGACCTTGAGAAAACCGGAAGTAGTTTTTTTTGCAATTTTTTCACATAAAAGTACTCAGAATCCATATATTTTTTCATATAGATACATGAACAAATTACTGAAGACTAAAAATGACTTCCAACAAACCGGAAGTGGCCAATTATCTCCCATTCTACATACAAAAGTATATAGAAACTATATATTTTTGCAATCAGTGTGAAAGAAGCTATCATATGAGACCAGATGTGACATTCATTTCACCGGAAGTAGCATATTATCTCCCTTATATCACTCAAAAAGATAATTAAACCATTATTTATCGCATCAGTATGAAGAAACTACCTTCTTATCCAAATTTCTGTGGTGTGGAAAGACTTTCAATTGTTCTCTGAACAATTGGTTTTTAATTATTATTATTCTTTTTCCTCGTCCGTTTTCAAAGTCAAAAATCAAGAAAAGTACGCAACATATATAAATGATCTTTGGTACCATGTATCAATGGTATAATATCTATCTTGTATTAGAATAACCAAGGTTTACTGTTTACCTTATAGGAGTTATCTCCCCAATTACAAAAAACACTGTTATCACTACTCCTCATAAACTATAAGACTTAGCGGCAAATGGTTTTTTTTTAAATGTTCCTTGCCAAAAGTTACAACTTCAAATAACTTTAACCGAAGCGATCCAGTGACCTATTATAGGAGTTATTTCCCCTTCAATATTTAAATTTTCGATATGCATATAAATCTCATGAACCGTAAGTCATAAAGACTGCGGGTCTTCAGATTTGAGTTCATTGGACCAAAACTAGAAAATATAGGTCAAGGTCAAAGGTCAAGGTCATATTTTAGATTTTCAAAAGTTTTTCATTTCCCTATTACTTTTGAACGGTTATAGATACAGAAAAATTAAGCAGTGAAAAATGATTGGTACTTCAAGGGGCAACTTTTTTACATTATGACTATACTGATTTTACCATCATGTAAGGGACATAACTCCCATTGATGGTTTTTAAAAAGCCATTTTTAGGCAAAACTCTTTAACAAAAGGTCCTTGACCCATATGGTCTTTTGCAATGACCTTGTGGAGCAATGACCTTGACGAAGGTCACAAGGTCAATGGTCAAGGTCATCAAATTATGTGTTTTTTGGCACTATTTAAACAGTTTTATGTGTGTTTGAATTCCAATCAATCAATCAATCAATCAATCAATCAATCAATCAATCAATCAATCAATCAATCAATCAATCAATCAATTAATCAATCAATCAATCAATCAATCAATCAATCAATCAATCAATCAATCAATCAATCAATCAATCAATCAATCAATCAATCAATTAATCAATCAATCAATCAATCAATCAATCAATCAATCAATCAATCAAAGCAAGTTTCTGCTTCATGTGTTTAATACGGGATCCAAGGTCTCTTTTTTTCGCTTGATTTTATTGACCCTTTCCAACGTGTTTAACCAACGTGTTTAACCAACGTGTTAAACAAACATGTTTAACCAACGTGTTAAACAAACATGTTTAACCAACGTGTTAAACAAACATGTTTAACCAACGTGTTAAACAAACATGTTTAACCAACGTGTTAAACAAACATGTTTAACCAACGTGTTTAACTTACCAACCAACGTGTTTAACCAACCAACAAACCAATCAATCAATGCATGTTTCCGTTTCATGTGTTTCATACGGGATCCAAGGTTTTTTTTCCGCTTGTTTTAATTCAGCCTATCCAACCAACGTGTTTAACCAACGTGTTTAACCAACGTGTTCAACCAACGTGTTTAACTAACGTGTTTAACTAACCAACCAACGTGTTTCACTAACCAACAAAACAATCAATCAATGCATGTTTCCGTTTCATGTGTTTCATACGGGATCCAAGGTTTTTTTCCCCGCTTGTTTTAATTCAGCCTATCCAACCAATGTGTTTAACCACTGTGTTAAACCAACGTGTTTAACCAACATGTTTAACTAACCAACCAACGTGTTTAACCAACCAACCAATCAATCAATGCATGTTTCCCTTTCATGTGTTTCATACGGGATCCAAGGTTTTTTTTTTCGCTTGTTTTAATTGAGCCTATCCAACCAACGTGTTTAACCAACGTGTTTAACCAACGTGTTAAACCAACATGTTTAACCAACGTGTATAACTAACCAACCAACGTGTTTAACCAACCAACCAACCAATCAATCAATCAATGCATGTTTCCGTTTCATGTGTTTCATACGGGATCCAAGGTGGGTTTTTTTGCTTGTTTTAATTGAGCCTATCCAACCAACGTGTTTAACCAACGTGTTAAACCAACATGTTTAACCAACGTGTTTAACTAACCAACCAACGTGTTTAACTAACCAATCAATCAATGCATGTTTCCGTTTCATGTGTTTCATACGGGATCCAAGGTTTTTTTTTCGCTTGTTTTAATTGAGCCTTTCCAACCAACGTGTTTAACCAACGTGTTTAGCCAACGTGTTTAACCAATGTGTTTAACCAACGTGTTAAACCAACATGTTTAACCAACGTGTTTAACCAACCAACAAACCAATCAATCAATGCATGTTTCCGTTTCATGTGTTTCATACGGGATCCAAGGTTTTTTTCCCGCTTGTTTTAATTCAGCCTATCCAACCAACGTGTTTAACGAACGTGTTTAACCAACGTGTGAAACCAACGTGTTTAACCAACGTGTTTAACTAACCAACCAACGTGTTTAACCAACCAACAAAGCAATCAATCAATGCATGTTTCCGTTTCATGTGTTTCATACGGGATCCAAGGTTTTTTTCCCCGCTTGTTTTAATTCAGCCTATCCAACCAATGTGTTTAACCAACGTGTTTAACCAACGTGTTAAACCAACGTGTTTAACCAACGTGTTTAATTAACCAACCAACTTGATTAACCAACCAACAAACCAATCAATCAATGCATGTTTCCGTTTAATGTGTTTCATACGGGATCCAAGGTGGGTTTTTTTTGCTTGTTTTAATTGAGCCTATCCAATCAACGTGTTTAACCAACGTGTTAAACCAACATGTTTAACCAACGTGTTTATCTAACCAACCAACGTGTTTAACCAACCAACTAACCAATCAATCAATGCATGTTTCCGTTTCATGTGTTACATACGGGATCCAAGGTGTTTTTTTTCGCTTGTTTTAATTAAGCCAATCCAACCATCGTGTTCAACCAACGTGTTGAACCAACATGTTTAACCAACGTGATTAACTAACCAAATAACGTGTTTAACCAACCAACCAACCAACCAATCAATCAATCAATCAATGCATGTTTATGTTTCATGTGTTTCATACGGGATCCAAGGTCTCTTTTTTTTCTTCGCTTGTTGTAATTGAGCCTATCCAATGTGTTTAACTAACCAACGTGTTTAACCAACATGTTTAACCAAACCAACTTGTTTAACCAACCAACCAACCAACCAACCAACCAACCTATCAAACAACCAATGCATGTTTCTGTTTCATGTGTTTAATACGGAATCTAATGTCTCTTTTTATTCGCTTGTTTAAATTAACCCTATACAACGTGTTTAACCAATGTGTTTAACCACACAATGTGTTTAACCAACCAACCAACCAATCAACCAATCAATCAATCAATCAATCAATTCCATTAATTAATGCAAGTTTCCGTTTTATGTGTTTAATACGGAATCCAAGGTCTCTTTTTTTTCCGCTTGTTTCAAGAGACCCTATATCAAGTGTTTAATTAATAAACCAATCAACCAACTAATCAATAAATTAATCAATCAATATATATGATATTTTTATTTATGACAGTATAATTAAAAGAAAATGGAAGGAAAGACCTATCAATTATTCAAGAAGAATTGAACTTTAATATTGTTCTTACATCTCTTCTGAAAAAAAAAATCCACATCCTTGTTATCAGTTGAACTCGGACACTACAAGTCCAATCGACCCCAAAATTTGCAGTCAGCAGGGCATACATGTACTTAAGGTTCATAAAACAACGTGGTGCAGATATCTCTCAAGACTTTTCCTAGAGAAAAAAAAATGCAATGCCGTATAAATTGCTTGCTAGGTCCGTAAATCTCAGTGAAATGCTACAATAAAATGTCCGCTCCTAGATTAAAATACTAATCTGTGTTACAAACTGGTGCTGAAAAATGTACATTTTAAGAAAATAATCGTTAAATGTGTATTAAAGTTCCACCGGTTCAATTAAATCCAAAACATGCACTGCTGGTGAACTGTGATCAAAATGTCAATTTCCTACAATGACAAAAGAAATTACATTGTGTACATTCCATCTCTACACATGTTGTCTGTTTAACGTCCCGACCTAAAAAGAAATTAAAAGACTAAGTTTTCGTTATTATAAACCCGTGTCACGTGATGTCGCGCGCGCTGTACCTAAAATAAAAGAAACACTTTCCAAACTAAACATGAAACTTCTCCGGTAACACAATACTATAGACCCCTTACACAAACAAACAAACAAACAAACAAACAAACAAACAAACAAACAAACACAAACAAACAAACAAACAAACACACACACATCAATCAATTATCTTTTTAAGGGGGTGAAAGACCGTTCACAATTGCTTTTTAAAAGCAATTGATTTATATTATTGATCTTACATCTCTTCTGAAAAAAAAATCCACCTCCTTGTTATCACTTAAACACTGAAACTACAAGTCCAATCGATCCCAAAATTTACAGTCAGCAGGGCATACATGTACTAAAGGTTCATAAAACAACGTGGTGCCGATATCTCTCAAGACTTTTCCTAGAGAAAAGAAATTGCAATGCCGTTAAAATTGCTTGCTAGGTCCGTAAATCTCAGTGAAATGCTACAATAAAATGTCCGCTCCTAGATTGAAATACTTATCTGTGTTACAAACTGGTGCTGAAAAATGTACATTATCAGAAAATAATCCTTAAATGTGTATTAAAGTTCCACCGGATCAATTAAATCCAAAACATGCACTGCTGGTGAACTGTGATCAAAATGTCAATTTCCTACAATGACAAAAGAAATTACATTGTGTACATTCCATCTCTATAGATGTTGTCTGTTTAACGTCCCCACCTAAAAAGAAATAAAAAGACTAAGTTTTCGTTATTATATACCCGCGTCACGTGATATCTCCTCAATCTGGCGCGCGCGCTGGACCTAAAATAAAAGAAAAACTTTCCAAACTAAACATGAAACTTCTCCGGTAACACAATACTATAGACCCCTTACAGAAACAAACAAACAAACAAACAAACAAACAAACAAACAAACAAACAAACAAACAAAACAAACACCCCCCCCCCCCCCCATCAATCTATGTTTCAAAGGGGGAAAGACCGTTTACAATTGCTTTTTAAAAGCAATTGATTTATATTTATTATTATTATTCTTCCGCCAAACTTTGACGAAGTTAGCAGCCTAAACCGTAAGACGTGTCGCTTTCATGTTCACACTTTGTATCGGTGTCATGAATACCTATCTGGAACTCACCCTGTTAGTCGAAATATTTTGTCGGTTCGGAGTAATCCCTCCGAAACCAAAAAACCTTGTTATCGTTCCAACACCGTAACCATAATAGGTAGAAAAAAAACAAAGGGTGAAATTTGTTCAGGACCAGACCTCGGTTCTTCGTTACATTTGGATCGAAAAGATTCAACGACTCATTGGTAGGGTTATGCCCCTATGAAAATTAACCGGTGTCGGTGGAACACCAAAACTCAGAAACCGTAAGTCGTAGAGACCTAGGACCTTCACCAATTATCATCAATTCATGTATCTCTGAAAAAAACCTCAAGGTCAAGTTTGTATGTTGACCTTGACCTTTGACCTAACACCTTGTTATGGGATAATCTCAGAAACCTTTATACTTACAGAAGTTTTAAATAGTTGAAAATGTTTGGGTCATTATGGCGCAACTTTGTTACATTTTGACCAAAGAGATTTGACCTTTCTATAAGGGGCATAACCCCTGTTTTAGGTTTCTGAAAAGACAAAATCAGCTTTTACTATATAACCAAAGGTCCTAGACCCTTGGGGTCTTCAGTAATGTCATTGGGGACTAATGACCTTGACAAAGGTCAAAAGGTCAAAGGTCAAGGTCATGTCCCAGATAGCGAATTTAGTGTTTTTAACCTTATATGAAGGATTTTTAGTGTGTTTTGGAGCTTTTTAAGGTTGACCTTGACCTTTTCAATACATTCTACGTCTGTTGGAACATGTATTTTACATTACAAAAGGAAAGACCTCTCAATTGTTCAAGAACAATTGACAGTTTAATTGTTACTGCACTGCTGTTGCTTCATGGATTATCTATCTACATATTGACTTTTTCAAAGGAATTAAAGAAGAGCCGTTTCTTGGTATTATCTTTGTATCTAAGTCTAAGTGATATTACATTTGGTCTAGAATTCCTGTATCACAATGTTCTGCGTTTTATAAATTCAAAAAGTGTCACATTCCAATATCAGTACATGGCGATTCGATATTTAACCTGTGGTTCTTACCTCTGGTCTCTTATGCAGACTTTATTGATATGCTTGGAGCGACTGAATGCTACATTTACCATGAAGAAGAGGTTATTGGTGCATTTAACCAGTAACAAATGTGTTGTTCTATGTTTCATTCTTAGTCACTTCATTGCTGTGTTGATGTTTGGTGTAGAAACAATTGGTGGACCAGTGCCACCTGACCCTAAAAACACCGCTACGCCATTGATTGTTTTTTCATTCGACATTCCTTTTGTATTTATTACTGTTTCAATTATTTCTGTTTACGGGGTTGTGGTTTACCGAATAACCCATGCACAAAGAAATGTTCAAACAAGTGAATTGTCAGCCATCCAGTTTGCGAAGAAAACAAGAGATACACTAATAATGCGTAAAAGGGTAATAACGCTTGGTGTTATTATAGCACTAGTTTTATTGGCATTTCTCCTACGAAGTGCTGCTGTGCTCTATTTATATACGGTCAATGAATATGAAATAGATGATACCGTATTTATAATTTGTAACAATGTGTTTATTTTACTTCATCCTTTACTAGATCCCGTTATCTACATATTGCGGATCAAAAAGTACCGTGACCATCTTCGATGTAAATACATAAAGAACAACTCTGTTTCTGATTCGAATCCTTAATTCACAAATTCAGTCTTTTTGAGATGATGGCTTTCATAATGTTTTAAACCAGCCTATCACATACTCGTGATGTAACAATAAAATAATCTCAACAGAGATACCAGGATTAAAATGTCATACGTCAGACGTGCTTTTCGTCTACAAAAGGCTCAACAATGACATCTATATATAAAAATAGTCATGGAGTATGCAGTAGAAGAGAAAACTTTCGAAAGGATGTATGTGGTCATAAATAATCATTTTATTGTTTTACATTGAATGGAGCTTGTAATTGTTTGAAACTCAGATGAATTAAAGGACATCCTGTCTTCTTCTGGATTAGTTAGGTATTTTAACGCTTCCATCTTGGAACATTCTGAGAGCAAAGGAAATTGAAAAAAAAAATATACAAAACCAAATCAGCAATATTATTAAATAAATTTCTCATTCGGCACTATTACGCAAAGAGCTTTAATTATCGAAAAACACAAATCTATATTTTATGAAGAAGAAAAACCAGAATATTTTGTTACTTTCAGGTAAGGTAACTCATATATAAGGGGAGATAACTCAGATAAAGTATTCTTTATAATAGATTGTGTTTTGAATGTACCTATTGTATTGTGTAGCAAAAAAGCGAGTCCGATGACCCCATTTTTCTTTCTCTTATTTGAAGGCATATTATTAGAGCTATCTCCTCATATTGTATGTTCAAATTCTATAGTGCAGTTTATTTTAAGCACACAAAATTGGATTTTCCATGCATCATCTATACAAATTTTCACAATTTTGCACAACCCGTAGTATAAATAAAATTCCAGTGACCAAAAATTTTTATAATATTTTTAGAAAAGGAAGGATATAAACTACTTTTTGATAAATTATTAAAAAGTTCTATGGATTTTAATTCACCCTGTCAACATTGACTCAATCAAAAGACATATTGATAGAAACAAATGAACATACACTGAACGAATAAATTTGATCTATAACACAATGTAAATACAAAATCTATAAAATAAGGGGGGAAGTTAAACAATTTCAAAAAAACAACCATACCCTTGAATAAAATACCGCTTAATAGAATATAATGTACACAAGTAAATGAAAATACTTTTGTTGTAGGGTAAACATTAATGGAGAACGGAAATATCTTTGAGGTATTAAATAATTTTGTTGTTCATAGTACGAGAACAGAAGTGGACAATTATAGTCATACCAAACACTTATCAAAGCTGGTATATATTACAAAATAGAGAAACGAGATATAACACTAAATAAGTAAACATTGAATAACACATGATCATTAGAAATTGTATCAACTGGTCAATTTAACACGAAAGTACAATTTGAGAGTACTAGCAGTTACTGAAAGCTAGTTTAAAGCTAAAGACATATATCATACAAAAACATGCATCAGCGACTTAAATCAACTGAAACATGTAACAGTGGATTAATGAAGAAGAAACTGTTTCTCAAATACTTTTTTGTCACTATATATATATATAAGTGAGAAAAAAGAATTATATAAGACATATACATTCCTAAACTGAAAATTTAACCAGAATTACTTAAAATATAACTTTCAAAATTATTATCTTTATATTTATCTTTTGCTAACAGTTTACGCAGTATATAACGATTTTGCTATCAGTTTTGTTTTTTAAAGACTTGCAAAACAAAGTAACTGCTTTAGTTAAATACTGTAAACAAAATGAAATTGAAAGCTGATGTACGAAGAAGTAAAATTAGTAGTCATCCTTGTTTCATTTAGTTTAGATATAATATTAATATTGGATACGTAGTTGTTAATGGGGGGCATATCCGGGTGGGTAAATCAGAATAACAGGAACATTTCCAAAAGCTAAACAATGAAAGAAAAATGAATTCTACCTCAGACATAGATTACTTTAGCTGTATTTGGCAAAACTTTTAGGAATATTGGCCCTCAATGCTCTTCGACTTCGTACTTTATTTGGCCTTTTAAACTTTTTGGAATTCGAGCGTAACTGATGATTCTTTTGTAGACGAAACGCGCGTCTGGCGTACATACAAAATTTAGTTCTGGTATCTATGATGAGTTAATTTATATGAGGTATTTATGACGTTTAACTTATTGTAAACAGGAGATTGGATTTTTTTAGTTAACAAATTGAAACACATGGTAAATATATAAAACTAACGTTTGTCATTGCTCTTTAATTCACTTATTAGTCACGCTTTGTACGTACACGCAAGAGGTTTAGAAAATGGTGGAAAAATCTGTTTTTTTAGCTAGCAAAACTGCTCACTTGTATGACAGTAGCAAGAATTTCAGATGAAAACAATATGTGAACAAAACAAACAGATATAATAGGTAAAATTGCCATAAATATGGGCAAATAATCAAAATTCTATTATAATCTTAATCAATATTAAACAAGCATATTTGTAAACAAAGAAAACAAAATTGAACAAAGACAAAGCACATAAGCAAAAATAAATGAGAAGAAAACACGGAAGACAACAGTGCAAAATATTACCACAGTACAACAACATATTGACAGGGCGCAGAACCGAGCCACGCCAAAAGGATATTACAAAAAATTGACTAAACAGGTAATAGTCTACAAAGACAAATAAAAAAGTATTACAACGGTATATTTCAAATGAACTTAAAAAAAAAAAAGACAACACGTTCTACGACAAAACACTGGTTTATAAACTTAGTGCTCCGAAACTGGTGACGTTGTATTAACCCATATCAATTCATTGGTGTAAAGTATGGAATTTATGGTTATAATTCTGTCATTGAAAGTGTAGATTGGAAATTCTATAAATTAAACTTGTGCAAAATCTACACATGATTTTATGATATCAGCAGAATTTGGCGTATATAACTTTTTTTGAAATTGATATCAACCCCAGTGCAATAAATTACTTGAAAAAAAGTATTATCTGGAACACAATATAATCTTTCTATAATTTTAGTGTATCTATTGTATAATAATAAACTCATTATAGATACCAGGATTAAATTTTGTATATACGTCTTCAAAAGACTCATCAGTGACGCTAAGTTAAAAAGGTCAAATAAAGTACGAAGTTGGAGAGCATTGAGGACCAAATTTCCTAAAAGTTTTGCCAAATACAGCTAAGGTGATCTATTCCTGAAGTAGAAAAGTCTTAGTATTTCAAAAATTTAAAAGTTTTGTAAACAGTAAATTTATAAATATGACCATATCAATGATAAATCATGACAGAACAGAAGTGCTGACTTCTGGGCTGGTGATACCCCCGGGTAATCAAAACTCCACCAGTAGGGCATCGACCCATTGGTTGTAAATAAACTCATCATAGATACCAGGATAAAAAAAAATATTTACGCCAGGCGCGCGTTTCGTCTACAAAAGACCTATCAGTGACGTTCGAATCGAAAAAAGTTTAAAAAAAAGGCTAAATTAAGTACGAAGTTGAAGAGCATTGAGGACCGAAATTTCTAAAAGTTTTGCCAATTGACAATTGTAAACAGTTAATTTATAAATATGACCATATCAATGATAATTCATGTCAGCACTGGGCTGGTGATACCCTCGTGTGAATTAAAACTATACGACTACTGGGCTGGTGATACCCTCGGGGAATTAAAAATAGAAATGACATTCATGGGTTAAAATATGTAAAATCCATTCTTGGTGATTGGTATTTGTGAATTGCATGAGTAAAACTGTATCTTCAAAGTAATGCATATAGATTTTTCATAATTTATTCTAATTTGATAGGACTTTAAATTCTATTCCGATAATATACGAGTAACTTTTTCTGAAATGATTATCAAATAAATTTTCATTTATTTTTGATTAACCAAAATTCCCCAAAATCATTATTTTTCAATATTTTGATATCGTTTGATTTTGTCGATTTGTATAAACTTATAAACTTCACCTTTTTGAATTTACATTTCAGTTCAGTAATTTTGTCATACATTTCTTTCTTATTTACCTATATTTATCCTGCAATTGGGTGTTCTACTATACAGACACAGCCCTACATACTATACAGATATCGATTTAAAGCTCCGCCCACTGCTGGACTGAGTATTGTATGAACCTGCGTGACCTCAGAATGTGTAATGCAGTAGTCGCATTCCAATGACGTATTAATTGCGAATTAACGATTTCTTTTAAACGTTCTGTTTGTTTTCAAACATTTCTTTAGAACAATAGGAATCACACCAATTTTCTGATAACATACACGTATGAACAGCAGTCTTTTCTATGATGACAACTACTTGAATATGTATGTTTGTGTTTCAAAAACAACCATGTCAATTTCAGCATGCATGTGTAGTGAATGTCATGTCTGAAGCGTAGGACAACTCGTACACTCCTGTTTCAAATTGGACAATGTTTTGTTATTTGTTTTTACTGTTGAAATAAGTTGTTATGTTAACATAGATAATTATTCACTTTGAGCGATGTATTATCGTTGACCATTCGAGATTCTTTTTTTTTGCAAACCCGTCTTTAGCTGAATGTGTGATTACTGTATCGTATTACTACACGGGCCTAAAGGGATTCCAAATCGAAAATAAATGCAAAACATGTGTTTTTGTGAATTTCAAAACACAAATAATATACAGAATTAATTGCAGGATAAAGACAATAACTGTTTAGTGTCTTTAAATATCAGTTGTATTTGTACTCGGCTCGAAACAAGTGTAGAAGCTCGCTAAAAGCTCGCATACACCTTGTTTCCTAGCCTCGTACAAATAAAGCTGATATTTAAAGACACTAAACAGTTATTGTCTATATATTCATTTAATGCAAAATGAAAAACCGGAAGTTTATTAAAAAAAAAAATGCTTACTTCATGATAAGTACCCGCTAACGCTCTTACTTCATCATGAAGAAAGGGAATATCATTCTCTTACATATAGACTAATTATTATTTTATGTAACCAATTAAGTAATTAAGTAGTTAACTCCTGGCAGCCAGGGAACAGTTGTCATTCGCATTTATGTTGCTTAAATTAACATAAATCGTTATTGATCCGACAAACGAGAAAAATGTATAGTTTTAAAACGCTTTAGCGATAAGAAAGTAACTACCGTATGCATAAATCTTAACGGAATTTAGTAAGCGAAAATAAACACCCTGCTTAAATAACCCTCTATACGTTATATAGGACGGATGTATAAGTGGACAATAATTCAATTTCTATATGAAAATTAGATAAATAGGGCTACCATGGCTACAGGCATAAATAAATAAAAATAATTCTATTCCTTTCTAAATTAAAGAAACCGTTGAGTAAAGCTGACACAATAGAACAAAACATTATAACTGTATAGCAATTAAAGAAACAGGAGGACACAATTCGCCACATGGTATATGAAATTAAAGAAAATTGAGAATACAAGCGGACACAACTGACGCAGTTCTATTTCTTCATAAAATTAAGGTAAACGGGGGATAAAACCGGATACAAGTAGACATTATGTTATTTCTATATAAATATGAGAGAAACGGGAGTTACAGGCGGATGTAAGGTAACACAACGCTATGTCATTAGAAAAAAACCTTAAGAAAAGGGGCTTCAGGCGAAAAAAACATTGTTATCTCTTTCTAAATCGATATCAAGTTGATATCGACAACTAACGTATATTTCAAATGTATATTTGCCTCAGTTGTCTATAGAGACAATCCAATTTCTCATTATTCATCTGTTTTCGATATCAACATTTAAAATTTTCTTATTGATTTGTTTCTCTATTCATTTCATTCAGTTTAGCTTTTGAACATTAATCCAATTGCGATATTTAGCAATGGTAAAATAACATGGTGTGCGACTACCATTGAAAGCCAACTCATCATCATATACACAAAAGCAATGATGTAAACAACTTTAGGTTTGTACAGCATTCAGCATTGACCAAGACTAATACCACCATGACATCTTCAAGTGGGAAAACAGACATCCAGACATTTTTCTTAAAATGTAAACAAATATGGGAGGCAGCAATCAAAGACAACCACCGATTTCAAAAGCACTAAAAGAGATAATAACATTATAGATACGAGTGGTAGTTAAAAAAAAGATAACAAAAATTAAGTTTGCATTATTTATTGTCCGTCAATGAGATTCATCCATCTAAGCTTTGCGGATCATCATGATTGTCTCTTTCAGTGAGTAGTTGTAGCCCTTCCACAGTTTCCAGTCGATTCCATCAGCATATGATTTATGTGACCCTTTGAGATAGAGGCCATTCAGATTGCTGTAGTGACATGCATTGTACCACCAACCTCCCTTGAATACCACTGCGCATGCTCTTCCCCATTTATCGTTATCTCTATCCTTTGTTGAGAATTTCTGACCATTTTGCCCTGCCATACCATCTCCTAAAGGTATATTTTTTAATTTACAATAGGAATTTGAATACCCCAATCATGTCCAATTTCACAAAAACAATTGCTTTGTTTACTATGATACAATATGTTCGGATGTAATGGAATATTTTTATACAATAATTAATTGACAGTACGTTTTTGTTGAAATATCAAATATGTTTGTCTTGCTTAACTAGATATAAAAATAAAGAGATGGGGGATGATGGCAAAAGAAATAATAAGTATCTACCATAGACCAAAGCAACTATATGTCACCATACGGCTATAGAACATGAGCAAATCCCACAGCTATATGGTTATTAGAAGTAATAAAAGGTCGTCGACGGCAAAATGTGGAAAAAGAAAACACTTATTACTAAGGAAAAAAATGACTGTTTAAAAGTTTTCGTATATCATTGAGCTAAATCTATTAGAGGCAATCCCATATAAACGACTGGAAACGTGTAAAATAAATTTCTTTGAAAATAAAAACTTAATTTTGAAATAGTATTAGACTTCAGATCTGTAAAATAATGTTAAATTATAACATAATCAGACATGTTTGTCCTTTCGTCGATTTGGGAGCTAAAGAAGAAAAATAAATAACATTAAAAACCAATGGTTCAGAGAACAATTGAAGGTCTTTCCACTTCTTACGATTCATTTTGATATGAAAATATTAAAATACAGTTGAAAAAGTCATTTCCAGTGTCCAATGATACCTTGATGTACGCTGATTCCAAAAATATAGTTTCTATGCAATTTTGTTTGAAATAAGGGAGATTATTTGTTATTTCCGGTCTGAAAAATGTCACTTGCTATATAATTTGAAAGTTAACTTGACACTAATTCCTAAAATATATGGTTATATATACTTTTACATGAAATAAGTACAAAACCAAGCTATTTCCGGTTTACACAAAGTCATTTCCGGTTGGATTTGCAAGGTCATATAAATTGCAACCTAATGAAACAATTCCCATGGTTTTATCCTGTTTAAATATGAAGTAAAGGCACAAGGTCAAAATCTAGAACATCAGATTCAACTTTGACCTTGAGCTCAGTTTCAAGGACATTAACCAAGGACCTTAAATCAAATTACCCAGGGTGTTTATCATACTTGATAGATGAGTTATACCACTATACATGTAATTTTAAATATAAAAAGGGAGAAAACTCTCCTTTGAAACATTTTTTGATTCGATCGTCACTGATGAGGTTTTTTTAAACGAAACGCGCGTATGGTGCAAATATAATTTTTTTATCATGGTATCTATGATGAGTTCATTTACAGTCAACTTACCCTCGTAATCAAAATTTACTTGTTAATTATGACATGTCACAAAAAAAAACAATTTAGTAAAAATGATTTGTTGATATCTTAAACGTTTTTTGTAAATAAGTGAAAATAAGCCAATTTCAAAATTAATAATATGACCTTGACCTAGTTTTCAATTATTTTTGGACCAAGGACCTCAAATTAAAAGACTCTAGGTCTCTATCACTTATGGTTTCAAGTAAGAAATGTATATCACTTATATCAAATACAAAAAGGGAAATAACTCTCATATGGAGTCTACTTAACACTTCAGACAAAATGAATGTAATATTCTGAGGATATTACGAGCAATTTGGAAAAATAAATTTGTCGCTTTCTTTTACCGTTGCGAAAGGAGATCTCATAACATGAAACACAGTGTTTGGTGAGATAACTCTTAAAAAGGAAAGTGTTCTGTTAAACAGTGTCAGTTTCAAAAGCGTATAGACTATATGATATCATATACAAAAAAACTAAGTGACATGTTTTGAAACAAAAATAGGTGTTGCTAAATGGCACAACAAAAATACAGCGTAAGAAAAAAAATAAGGCGGAAGAAAAAAAAAATAATCAGAACAAAATCAATAGGTCTTTCCACCGAAAGGTAGAAAGACCTATATATGGGTTCGTAATATTATCCATAATTCTAAAAATTCAGAAAAAAGACTTACCTGCGTCACCAGAATAATCATCAACATCCAAAACATAACCAGAACTTTCGCTACCAACACTGAACTTCTCATAAAGGGCATACTTCCGATTGTTTTCGAAGTCTTCCATATCAATTCTCAGTTTATATTTACCTTGAGAGGTAAGTTGATGCAGATGGTCGTTACCTAGTATAATTTTTAATAAAGTTGAAAGTTAAATTTTTACTATAAATAACATATCTTTTGAATATTGAAGGTTGTTTGTGGAATAAGGTGTTAATGACAGGACTGTTTCTTTAACATTTGTTAAAAAATTGTATAGACTATTAACGATTGACGCATTATTAGGACACCTGTGTCTCGTCAAAGACAATGTTGACTATTGTCTATACAAGTTGAAATTGATTTAAGATTTCAAGTCAAAACGGAACGTCCCTAATCAAATGGCAAAGTCAAGACGAAAAAAATCTAACGAATTGATAACAACTGTCATATTCCTGGCTTGGTACAGGCATATTTTCGTATGTGTCTAATGTAGAAAATGGTGGGTTAATGCTGGTTTTGTAGTTTAGTTTTAGCTTAAACATATTTATTTATAGTGGATGGGAAATAAGTTATAATTAGGTATTACAACTTATATTAATCCCATTCCACTTTGCTGGTGCGAGCGCTGCCTTGTAGCGGCATTGGCCTGGTATTTTTCTATATCTACAAGGATGTCTTTTACGTGCAAGAGATATTGCTCTCTCTCTTAACACGGGTCAGCCATTTTTCGTCCCCATCCGATGGACTATCATCTTTAAATGCAAAATCATCAACGTTTTTTTTTCAAAGTTTAAATAAGCAAACTTTTGATAAAAAAAAATCAATTACAAGATAACTAAGCAACACTATAATAATGTACAACCTTTAAAAATTTGTCATTCAAGCTCCCAAAAAAAAGTCATTTCATTTCATATTTGTAAGCCTTATGAATAACATGCCGGTAGACTAAATGAATACTTGGAACCAATATATAAAATAATATATATATTATGTAAAAGTATTAATTACCCAACCAAAATTCTTGATTCTGGTTTCCAAATCCTTGCTTATAAGAGTCCCAGTCTCTGTAGAATTGTATCTTTCCGTTCATTCTACGTTGGAAAACCTGAAATATGATTCATTTGAAATTCAGCAATGCAATGAACAATCTAATATCATTCAATAACTATAATACAAACAGTCTTTAATGTTGGTGAAGAAAAATACATTTGATAACCAATACTACTTTTACTTCTAATAATGATAATACTAATTTTTTACACGCAAAGATGAGTATAGAACTAAACTTAATGTCTATAATATACATCCTATTGTCATGAAACTTTGTAAGTAGTGTTATAATACATTAAGCTTTGTTCATACCAAGTTTTTTTAAGATTTGTCTACTCTTTCTACCCTATTAGGTCCGAGACCACCATTGTCGTCCCTTGATTTTCGTTGTTCACAAATATAGTCCCTAGTGTTGACAGTGGGTTACTTGCCATTAATTTTTATACCCCTTCCAAATTTATTTCTCCATGTTCACTGCCTCAAATTGCAAGAAGGGGGTTGAAATTACACTGTAAAAAAATTTGGGTCCAGAATTTTAAAGGAAAGTAGTGATTTGGTCCAGCTGAAAAAGGTTGAAAATGAGCACTTCGGAAGCTGTCAAAAGATTTCAAGACGCCCTAAACATAAAATTGGCCATATTTTGAGTTAGAGGCGATGAAGTTTTCTATAAATTTGATATAATTTGTCCCAAAAGTAGTACAACACACTGTAAAAGTTTCTTTGAGAAAGCGCAGGTGGGATTTTTTTTATTTTCATTTATGTTCTAAAAGAAATGCACTACGAATTAATTGTGTTCTCGGACCTAAGAGGTGAAATCTGTAAATATAGAATTTGTACTCTGGCAACTTCCCTAAATGATTTGATGGTGTCAACTTGTCAAATAGCATGAAACTAAAGGATTTAAACTTTTATTTTATAGAATTTCTGCCAAAACGACCAATTTTGACATTTTATGGTCAAAATAGGCATTTTATAACTTTTTCAATATTGATGCATAAATGGCATCCTGACTTTCTATCTGACAGGTTTTTATGTGTCAATATTTGTGTTTCTATGCCTTTACCTGCTTCTTTTACTTATTTATGAACTCTGAATCTACAGAAAAGAAGTTTGTCTCAGATAAAATGTGCAAAATGTGTTGTATGAATGACCCTTGTCTAACGCCTTGTTTGGATGAAGGCAATAGTGGGGAGCTTGGTATATAAAATTTGATGTCCATATTAGAGACTTCACTAAATTTGTATCAAATGCACTTTACAATGTCTATTGTACCTGTTCCATTTCACATACTATATTTCTTTTCTTCTGTAGGATAGCAAGTGGTTTAAATATAAGCCTGTTGAGAATAAATTGCATGAAAGTTTTTCCCTAAAAAGGCAAAAATCTTTGTTTCAGCCCATACTGCTTGTAAGAAAAGTTATTTGCAAGAGTCTTTTTGTGCTCAGATTTGTTGTATCATGTCACATGAGTATAGAAATGATAAAAAAGACACACATTTTTATTTTTTATAGCCTCAATATGCATTTTTAAATGTAAATATGTGGCACGGCCTTAATTGACCCTAAATTTTTTCCAGTCTTACTTGGCCTAAGACCCTTTTAAACTAATATGATATGTTATTTGTAACTTTTCTTTCCATTTAAAGTACTTTAAATACATATGTAAGGATTATTTATAACCAAAAAGCTTCACAAATTTAAAATTGCTGGAAAATATTACATCTTCATGTAAGGCTCCACTTCATTGAAAAACCTGAATTTTTAGGCGCAGGCTCATATAAATTTGACTTATGAATAATTATGCCAAGTCTGATAAATCAAATGAGTACTCTATTGCTTTTAGTACATGATAAGTTATATATTAAGGCATTTAACAAGTATTTTTTTGCAATATTTAAATTTTTAAAGCCCCAAATGTTGATAGTTGAAATTTTTCAATTTTAACGTCAAAATTTTACACGCAAAGATGAGTATAGAACTAAACTTAATGTCTATAATATACATCCTATTGTCATGAAACTTTGTAAGTAGTGTTATAATACATTAAGCTTTGTTCATACCAAGTTTTTTTAAGATTTGTCTACTCTTTCTACCCTATTAGGTCCGAGACCACCATTGTCGTCCCTTGATTTTCGTTGTTCACAAATATAGTCCCTAGTGTTGACAGTGGGTTACTTGCCATTAATTTTTATACCCCTTCCAAATTTATTTCTCCATGTTCACTGCCTCAAATTGCAAGAAGGGGGTTGAAATTACACTGTAAAAAAATTTGGGTCCAGAATTTTAAAGGAAAGTAGTGATTTGGTCCAGCTGAAAAAGGTTGAAAATGAGCACTTCGGAAGCTGTCAAAAGATTTCAAGACGCCCTAAACATAAAATTGGCCATATTTTGAGTTAGAGGCGATGAAGTTTTCTATAAATTTGATATAATTTGTCCCAAAAGTAGTACAACACACTGTAAAAGTTTCTTTGAGAAAGCGCAGGTGGGATTTTTTTTATTTTCATTTATGTTCTAAAAGAAATGCACTACGAATTAATTGTGTTCTCGGACCTAAGAGGTGAAATCTGTAAATATAGAATTTGTACTCTGGCAACTTCCCTAAATGATTTGATGGTGTCAACTTGTCAAATAGCATGAAACTAAAGGATTTAAACTTTTATTTTATAGAATTTCTGCCAAAACGACCAATTTTGACATTTTATGGTCAAAATAGGCATTTTATAACTTTTTCAATATTGATGCATAAATGGCATCCTGACTTTCTATCTGACAGGTTTTTATGTGTCAATATTTGTGTTTCTATGCCTTTACCTGCTTCTTTTACTTATTTATGAACTCTGAATCTACAGAAAAGAAGTTTGTCTCAGATAAAATGTGCAAAATGTGTTGTATGAATGACCCTTGTCTAACGCCTTGTTTGGATGAAGGCAATAGTGGGGAGCTTGGTATATAAAATTTGATGTCCATATTAGAGACTTCACTAAATTTGTATCAAATGCACTTTACAATGTCTATTGTACCTGTTCCATTTCACATACTATATTTCTTTTCTTCTGTAGGATAGCAAGTGGTTTAAATATAAGCCTGTTGAGAATAAATTGCATGAAAGTTTTTCCCTAAAAAGGCAAAAATCTTTGTTTCAGCCCATACTGCTTGTAAGAAAAGTTATTTGCAAGAGTCTTTTTGTGCTCAGATTTGTTGTATCATGTCACATGAGTATAGAAATGATAAAAAAGACACACATTTTTATTTTTTATAGCCTCAATATGCATTTTTAAATGTAAATATGTGGCACGGCCTTAATTGACCCTAAATTTTTTCCAGTCTTACTTGGCCTAAGACCCTTTTAAACTAATATGATATGTTATTTGTAACTTTTCTTTCCATTTAAAGTACTTTAAATACATATGTAAGGATTATTTATAACCAAAAAGCTTCACAAATTTAAAATTGCTGGAAAATATTACATCTTCATGTAAGGCTCCACTTCATTGAAAAACCTGAATTTTTAGGCGCAGGCTCATATAAATTTGACTTATGAATAATTATGCCAAGTCTGATAAATCAAATGAGTACTCTATTGCTTTTAGTACATGATAAGTTATATATTAAGGCATTTAACAAGTATTTTTTTGCAATATTTAAATTTTTAAAGCCCCAAATGTTGATAGTTGAAATTTTTCAATTTTAACGTCAAAATTTTACACGCAAAGATGAGTATAGAACTAAACTTAATGTCTATAATATACATCCTATTGTCATGAAACTTTGTAAGTAGTGTTATAATACATTAAGCTTTGTTCATACCAAGTTTTTTTAAGATTTGTCTACTCTTTCTACCCTATTAGGTCCGAGACCACCATTGTCGTCCCTTGATTTTCGTTGTTCACAAATATAGTCCCTAGTGTTGACAGTGGGTTACTTGCCATTAATTTTTATACCCCTTCCAAATTTATTTCTCCATGTTCACTGCCTCAAATTGCAAGAAGGGGGTTGAAATTACACTGTAAAAAAATTTGGGTCCAGAATTTTAAAGGAAAGTAGTGATTTGGTCCAGCTGAAAAAGGTTGAAAATGAGCACTTCGGAAGCTGTCAAAAGATTTCAAGACGCCCTAAACATAAAATTGGCCATATTTTGAGTTAGAGGCGATGAAGTTTTCTATAAATTTGATATAATTTGTCCCAAAAGTAGTACAACACACTGTAAAAGTTTCTTTGAGAAAGCGCAGGTGGGATTTTTTTTATTTTCATTTATGTTCTAAAAGAAATGCACTACGAATTAATTGTGTTCTCGGACCTAAGAGGTGAAATCTGTAAATATAGAATTTGTACTCTGGCAACTTCCCTAAATGATTTGATGGTGTCAACTTGTCAAATAGCATGAAACTAAAGGATTTAAACTTTTATTTTATAGAATTTCTGCCAAAACGACCAATTTTGACATTTTATGGTCAAAATAGGCATTTTATAACTTTTTCAATATTGATGCATAAATGGCATCCTGACTTTCTATCTGACAGGTTTTTATGTGTCAATATTTGTGTTTCTATGCCTTTACCTGCTTCTTTTACTTATTTATGAACTCTGAATCTACAGAAAAGAAGTTTGTCTCAGATAAAATGTGCAAAATGTGTTGTATGAATGACCCTTGTCTAACGCCTTGTTTGGATGAAGGCAATAGTGGGGAGCTTGGTATATAAAATTTGATGTCCATATTAGAGACTTCACTAAATTTGTATCAAATGCACTTTACAATGTCTATTGTACCTGTTCCATTTCACATACTATATTTCTTTTCTTCTGTAGGATAGCAAGTGGTTTAAATATAAGCCTGTTGAGAATAAATTGCATGAAAGTTTTTCCCTAAAAAGGCAAAAATCTTTGTTTCAGCCCATACTGCTTGTAAGAAAAGTTATTTGCAAGAGTCTTTTTGTGCTCAGATTTGTTGTATCATGTCACATGAGTATAGAAATGATAAAAAAGACACACATTTTTATTTTTTATAGCCTCAATATGCATTTTTAAATGTAAATATGTGGCACGGCCTTAATTGACCCTAAATTTTTTCCAGTCTTACTTGGCCTAAGACCCTTTTAAACTAATATGATATGTTATTTGTAACTTTTCTTTCCATTTAAAGTACTTTAAATACATATGTAAGGATTATTTATAACCAAAAAGCTTCACAAATTTAAAATTGCTGGAAAATATTACATCTTCATGTAAGGCTCCACTTCATTGAAAAACCTGAATTTTTAGGCGCAGGCTCATATAAATTTGACTTATGAATAATTATGCCAAGTCTGATAAATCAAATGAGTACTCTATTGCTTTTAGTACATGATAAGTTATATATTAAGGCATTTAACAAGTATTTTTTTGCAATATTTAAATTTTTAAAGCCCCAAATGTTGATAGTTGAAATTTTTCAATTTTAACGTCAAAATTTTACACGCAAAGATGAGTATAGAACTAAACTTAATGTCTATAATATACATCCTATTGTCATGAAACTTTGTAAGTAGTGTTATAATACATTAAGCTTTGTTCATACCAAGTTTTTTTAAGATTTGTCTACTCTTTCTACCCTATTAGGTCCGAGACCACCATTGTCGTCCCTTGATTTTCGTTGTTCACAAATATAGTCCCTAGTGTTGACAGTGGGTTACTTGCCATTAATTTTTATACCCCTTCCAAATTTATTTCTCCATGTTCACTGCCTCAAATTGCAAGAAGGGGGTTGAAATTACACTGTAAAAAAATTTGGGTCCAGAATTTTAAAGGAAAGTAGTGATTTGGTCCAGCTGAAAAAGGTTGAAAATGAGCACTTCGGAAGCTGTCAAAAGATTTCAAGACGCCCTAAACATAAAATTGGCCATATTTTGAGTTAGAGGCGATGAAGTTTTCTATAAATTTGATATAATTTGTCCCAAAAGTAGTACAACACACTGTAAAAGTTTCTTTGAGAAAGCGCAGGTGGGATTTTTTTTATTTTCATTTATGTTCTAAAAGAAATGCACTACGAATTAATTGTGTTCTCGGACCTAAGAGGTGAAATCTGTAAATATAGAATTTGTACTCTGGCAACTTCCCTAAATGATTTGATGGTGTCAACTTGTCAAATAGCATGAAACTAAAGGATTTAAACTTTTATTTTATAGAATTTCTGCCAAAACGACCAATTTTGACATTTTATGGTCAAAATAGGCATTTTATAACTTTTTCAATATTGATGCATAAATGGCATCCTGACTTTCTATCTGACAGGTTTTTATGTGTCAATATTTGTGTTTCTATGCCTTTACCTGCTTCTTTTACTTATTTATGAACTCTGAATCTACAGAAAAGAAGTTTGTCTCAGATAAAATGTGCAAAATGTGTTGTATGAATGACCCTTGTCTAACGCCTTGTTTGGATGAAGGCAATAGTGGGGAGCTTGGTATATAAAATTTGATGTCCATATTAGAGACTTCACTAAATTTGTATCAAATGCACTTTACAATGTCTATTGTACCTGTTCCATTTCACATACTATATTTCTTTTCTTCTGTAGGATAGCAAGTGGTTTAAATATAAGCCTGTTGAGAATAAATTGCATGAAAGTTTTTCCCTAAAAAGGCAAAAATCTTTGTTTCAGCCCATACTGCTTGTAAGAAAAGTTATTTGCAAGAGTCTTTTTGTGCTCAGATTTGTTGTATCATGTCACATGAGTATAGAAATGATAAAAAAGACACACATTTTTATTTTTTATAGCCTCAATATGCATTTTTAAATGTAAATATGTGGCACGGCCTTAATTGACCCTAAATTTTTTCCAGTCTTACTTGGCCTAAGACCCTTTTAAACTAATATGATATGTTATTTGTAACTTTTCTTTCCATTTAAAGTACTTTAAATACATATGTAAGGATTATTTATAACCAAAAAGCTTCACAAATTTAAAATTGCTGGAAAATATTACATCTTCATGTAAGGCTCCACTTCATTGAAAAACCTGAATTTTTAGGCGCAGGCTCATATAAATTTGACTTATGAATAATTATGCCAAGTCTGATAAATCAAATGAGTACTCTATTGCTTTTAGTACATGATAAGTTATATATTAAGGCATTTAACAAGTATTTTTTTGCAATATTTAAATTTTTAAAGCCCCAAATGTTGATAGTTGAAATTTTTCAATTTTAACGTCAAAATTTTACACGCAAAGATGAGTATAGAACTAAACTTAATGTCTATAATATACATCCTATTGTCATGAAACTTTGTAAGTAGTGTTATAATACATTAAGCTTTGTTCATACCAAGTTTTTTTAAGATTTGTCTACTCTTTCTACCCTATTAGGTCCGAGACCACCATTGTCGTCCCTTGATTTTCGTTGTTCACAAATATAGTCCCTAGTGTTGACAGTGGGTTACTTGCCATTAATTTTTATACCCCTTCCAAATTTATTTCTCCATGTTCACTGCCTCAAATTGCAAGAAGGGGGTTGAAATTACACTGTAAAAAAATTTGGGTCCAGAATTTTAAAGGAAAGTAGTGATTTGGTCCAGCTGAAAAAGGTTGAAAATGAGCACTTCGGAAGCTGTCAAAAGATTTCAAGACGCCCTAAACATAAAATTGGCCATATTTTGAGTTAGAGGCGATGAAGTTTTCTATAAATTTGATATAATTTGTCCCAAAAGTAGTACAACACACTGTAAAAGTTTCTTTGAGAAAGCGCAGGTGGGATTTTTTTTATTTTCATTTATGTTCTAAAAGAAATGCACTACGAATTAATTGTGTTCTCGGACCTAAGAGGTGAAATCTGTAAATATAGAATTTGTACTCTGGCAACTTCCCTAAATGATTTGATGGTGTCAACTTGTCAAATAGCATGAAACTAAAGGATTTAAACTTTTATTTTATAGAATTTCTGCCAAAACGACCAATTTTGACATTTTATGGTCAAAATAGGCATTTTATAACTTTTTCAATATTGATGCATAAATGGCATCCTGACTTTCTATCTGACAGGTTTTTATGTGTCAATATTTGTGTTTCTATGCCTTTACCTGCTTCTTTTACTTATTTATGAACTCTGAATCTACAGAAAAGAAGTTTGTCTCAGATAAAATGTGCAAAATGTGTTGTATGAATGACCCTTGTCTAACGCCTTGTTTGGATGAAGGCAATAGTGGGGAGCTTGGTATATAAAATTTGATGTCCATATTAGAGACTTCACTAAATTTGTATCAAATGCACTTTACAATGTCTATTGTACCTGTTCCATTTCACATACTATATTTCTTTTCTTCTGTAGGATAGCAAGTGGTTTAAATATAAGCCTGTTGAGAATAAATTGCATGAAAGTTTTTCCCTAAAAAGGCAAAAATCTTTGTTTCAGCCCATACTGCTTGTAAGAAAAGTTATTTGCAAGAGTCTTTTTGTGCTCAGATTTGTTGTATCATGTCACATGAGTATAGAAATGATAAAAAAGACACACATTTTTATTTTTTATAGCCTCAATATGCATTTTTAAATGTAAATATGTGGCACGGCCTTAATTGACCCTAAATTTTTTCCAGTCTTACTTGGCCTAAGACCCTTTTAAACTAATATGATATGTTATTTGTAACTTTTCTTTCCATTTAAAGTACTTTAAATACATATGTAAGGATTATTTATAACCAAAAAGCTTCACAAATTTAAAATTGCTGGAAAATATTACATCTTCATGTAAGGCTCCACTTCATTGAAAAACCTGAATTTTTAGGCGCAGGCTCATATAAATTTGACTTATGAATAATTATGCCAAGTCTGATAAATCAAATGAGTACTCTATTGCTTTTAGTACATGATAAGTTATATATTAAGGCATTTAACAAGTATTTTTTTGCAATATTTAAATTTTTAAAGCCCCAAATGTTGATAGTTGAAATTTTTCAATTTTAACGTCAAAATTTTACACGCAAAGATGAGTATAGAACTAAACTTAATGTCTATAATATACATCCTATTGTCATGAAACTTTGTAAGTAGTGTTATAATACATTAAGCTTTGTTCATACCAAGTTTTTTTAAGATTTGTCTACTCTTTCTACCCTATTAGGTCCGAGACCACCATTGTCGTCCCTTGATTTTCGTTGTTCACAAATATAGTCCCTAGTGTTGACAGTGGGTTACTTGCCATTAATTTTTATACCCCTTCCAAATTTATTTCTCCATGTTCACTGCCTCAAATTGCAAGAAGGGGGTTGAAATTACACTGTAAAAAAATTTGGGTCCAGAATTTTAAAGGAAAGTAGTGATTTGGTCCAGCTGAAAAAGGTTGAAAATGAGCACTTCGGAAGCTGTCAAAAGATTTCAAGACGCCCTAAACATAAAATTGGCCATATTTTGAGTTAGAGGCGATGAAGTTTTCTATAAATTTGATATAATTTGTCCCAAAAGTAGTACAACACACTGTAAAAGTTTCTTTGAGAAAGCGCAGGTGGGATTTTTTTTATTTTCATTTATGTTCTAAAAGAAATGCACTACGAATTAATTGTGTTCTCGGACCTAAGAGGTGAAATCTGTAAATATAGAATTTGTACTCTGGCAACTTCCCTAAATGATTTGATGGTGTCAACTTGTCAAATAGCATGAAACTAAAGGATTTAAACTTTTATTTTATAGAATTTCTGCCAAAACGACCAATTTTGACATTTTATGGTCAAAATAGGCATTTTATAACTTTTTCAATATTGATGCATAAATGGCATCCTGACTTTCTATCTGACAGGTTTTTATGTGTCAATATTTGTGTTTCTATGCCTTTACCTGCTTCTTTTACTTATTTATGAACTCTGAATCTACAGAAAAGAAGTTTGTCTCAGATAAAATGTGCAAAATGTGTTGTATGAATGACCCTTGTCTAACGCCTTGTTTGGATGAAGGCAATAGTGGGGAGCTTGGTATATAAAATTTGATGTCCATATTAGAGACTTCACTAAATTTGTATCAAATGCACTTTACAATGTCTATTGTACCTGTTCCATTTCACATACTATATTTCTTTTCTTCTGTAGGATAGCAAGTGGTTTAAATATAAGCCTGTTGAGAATAAATTGCATGAAAGTTTTTCCCTAAAAAGGGCAAAAATCTTTGTTTCAGCCCATACTGCTTGTAAGAAAAGTTATTTGCAAGAGTCTTTTTGTGCTCAGATTTGTTTGTATCATGTCACATGAGTATAGAAATGATAACAAAAGACACACATTTTTATTTTTTATAGCCTCAATATGCATTTTTAAATGTAAATATGTGGCACGGCCTTAATTGACCCTAAATTTTTTCCAGTCTTACTTGGCCTAAGACCCTTTTAAACTAATATGATATGTTATTTGTAACTTTTCTTTCCATTTAAAGTACTTTAAATACATATGTAAGGGATTATTTATAACCAAAAAGCTTCACAAATTTAAAATTGCTGGAAAATATTACATCTTCATGTAAGGCTCCACTTCATTGAAAAACCTGAATTTTTAGGCGCAGGCTCATATAAATTTGACTTATGAATAATTATGCCAAGTCTGATAAATCAAATGAGTACTCTATTGCTTTTAGTACATGATAAGTTATATATTAAGGCATTTAACAAGTATTTTTTTGCAATATTTAAATTTTTAAAGCCCAAATGTTGATAGTTGAAATTTTTCAATTTTAACGTCAAAATTTTACACGCAAAGATGAGTATAGAACTAAACTTAATGTCTATAATATACATCCTATTGTCATGAAACTTTGTAAGTAGTGTTATAATACATTAAGCTTTGTTCATACCAAGTTTTTTTAAGATTTGTCTACTCTTTCTACCCTATTAGGTCCGAGACCACCCATTGTCGTCCCTTGATTTTCGTTGTTCACAAATATAGTCCCTAGTGTTGACAGTGGGTTACTTGCCATTAATTTTATACCCCTTCCAAATTTATTTCTCCATGTTCACTGCCTCAAATTGCAAGAAGGGGGTTGAAATTACACTGTAAAAAAATTTGGGTCCAGAATTTTAAAGGAAAGTAGTGATTTGGTCCAGCTGAAAAAGGTTGAAAATGAGCACTTCGGAAGCTGTCAAAAGATTTCAAGACGCCCTAAACATAAAATTGGCCATATTTTGAGTTAGAGGCGATGAAGTTTTCTATAAATTTGATATAATTTGTCCCAAAAGTAGTACAACACACTGTAAAAGTTTCTTTGAGAAAGCGCAGGTGGGATTTTTTTTATTTTCATTTATGTTCTAAAAGAAATGCACTACGAATTAATTGTGTTCTCGGACCTTTTATATCCTAATTCCGTTACCTATTGGTACTATGAGGGGAGGGGTGACTACGTTTTAACTTTATGCAGAAAATAAAATTCCCCAAAAACCATTATTTCCCCTATTTTGACTTAAAAACATTCTTTAACAACTGATAATTTCTTAAATCTGAATCTGAATATTAAGAAAAAACAAAGGTCAAAGATACATAACTTACTTTGAACAAAGCGCCAGCAATTGAAACGGATACTCTTGATACAGAAAGTTCGTACAACAAAATATGCACCCGATTTTTGTAAATATGTATTCTCAAAGAGTGTTAACAGGAACAACCGGGAAATGAACCAAACTGGATCCTAACTTTTAATTTGATTCTTGACTTTATGGAGAAAAATATTTCTGTTCGCTATTATGAAATCGTTTGATTTTGTGAATTTTGACAGACTTCCCTCTTTTTAATTTGCCTTGTAATTCAGTATTTTGTATACTTTTATTCTTTTATTGTGTAAATATTTAGAAATGAAAAACTGAAAGATCTCTTACATTACTGAAAATAAGAAATGGGGGGATAAAAGCGGACACATTCATATTGAAATTAAAGAAACAAGAGCTACAGGACTGGTGAACAAAATTATCACAATACTATTGGTATTTCTGTATGAAATAGCAATAGGGAAAGACAACCGGACAAAATTGGAAACATGTCCATTTCTTTATATATTCAAGAAACCGGGAAATACAGTGGCGGATCCAGAACTTTTCCTAAAGGGGGGGGGGGGGGCCCTCTCCAGTCATGCTTCAGTGATTCCCTATATAATCAACCAAATTTTTCCCACGCAAGGGGGCGTGGGGCGGGCCCCCCAGCCCCCCCCCCCCCCCCCCTGAATCCGCCTATGGAATAAAGACAGACAATCTCAATGATCAACTAAACAATTTTCCATTATATATTATCTCATCTAAAATTGGTACATTTTTGTTCAGTTTCGTGCAATTATACAATAATGAATTAACATTAGTAATTGGTAAAAGTACATGACCGTACTTCCCATTATCAGGTTTCAATTTTAAATACAACTTTTATATCCTAATTCCGTTACCTATTGGTACTATGAGGGGAGGGGTGACTACGTTTTAACTTTATGCAGAAAATAAAATTCCCCAAAAACCATTATTTCCCCTATTTTGACTTAAAAACATTCTTTAACAACTGATAATTTCTTAAATCTGAATCTGAATATTAAGAAAAAACAAAGGTCAAAGATACATAACTTACTTTGAACAAAGCGCCAGCAATTGAAACGGATACTCTTGATACAGAAAGTTCGTACAACAAAATATGCACCCGATTTTTGTAAATATGTATTCTCAAAGAGTGTTAACAGGAACAACCGGGAAATGAACCAAACTGGATCCTAACTTTTAATTTGATTCTTGACTTTATGGAGAAAAATATTTCTGTTCGCTATTATGAAATCGTTTGATTTTGTGAATTTTGACAGACTTCCCTCTTTTTAATTTGCCTTGTAATTCAGTATTTTGTATACTTTTATTCTTTTATTGTGTAAATATTTAGAAATGAAAAACTGAAAGATCTCTTACATTACTGAAAATAAGAAATGGGGGGATAAAAGCGGACACATTCATATTGAAATTAAAGAAACAAGAGCTACAGGACTGGTGAACAAAATTATCACAATACTATTGGTATTTCTGTATGAAATAGCAATAGGGAAAGACAACCGGACAAAATTGGAAACATGTCCATTTCTTTATATATTCAAGAAACCGGGGAATACAGTGGCGGATCCAGAACTTTTCCTAAGGGGGGGGGGGGCCTCTCCAGTCATGCTTCAGTGATTCCCTATATAATCAACCAAATTTTTCCCACGCAAGGGGGCGTGGGGCGGGCCCCCCAGCCCCCCCCCCCCTGAATCCGCCTATGGAATAAAGACAGACAATCTCAATGATCAACTAAACAATTTTCCATTATATATTATCTCATCTAAAATTGGTACATTTTTGTTCAGTTTCGTGCAATTATACAATAATGAATTAACATTAGTAATTGGTAATTGGTAAAAGTACATGACCGTACTTCCCATTATCAGGTTTCAATTTTAAATACAACTTTTATATCCTAATTCCGTTACCTATTGGTACTATGAGGGGAGGGGTGACTACGTTTTAACTTTATGCAGAAAATAAAATTCCCCAAAAACCATTATTTCCCCTATTTTGACTTAAAAACATTCTTTAACAACTGATAATTTCTTAAATCTGAATCTGAATATTAAGAAAAAACAAAGGTCAAAGATACATAACTTACTTTGAACAAAGCGCCAGCAATTGAAACGGATACTCTTGATACAGAAAGTTCGTACAACAAAATATGCACCCGATTTTTGTAAATATGTATTCTCAAAGAGTGTTAACAGGAACAACCGGGAAATGAACCAAACTGGATCCTAACTTTTAATTTGATTCTTGACTTTATGGAGAAAAATATTTCTGTTCGCTATTATGAAATCGTTTGATTTTGTGAATTTTGACAGACTTCCCTCTTTTTAATTTGCCTTGTAATTCAGTATTTTGTATACTTTTATTCTTTTATTGTGTAAATATTTAGAAATGAAAAACTGAAAGATCTCTTACATTACTGAAAATAAGAAATGGGGGGATAAAAGCGGACACATTCATATTGAAATTAAAGAAACAAGAGCTACAGGACTGGTGAACAAAATTATCACAATACTATTGGTATTTCTGTATGAAATAGCAATAGGGAAAGACAACCGGACAAAATTGGAAACATGTCCATTTCTTTATATATTCAAGAAACCGGGAAATACAGTGGCGGATCCAGAACTTTTCCTAAAGGGGGGGGGGGGGGCCCTCTCCAGTCATGCTTCAGTGATTCCCTATATAATCAACCAAATTTTTCCCACGCAAGGGGGCGTGGGGCGGGCCCCCCAGCCCCCCCCCCCCCCCCCCCCCTGAATCCGCCTATGGAATAAAGACAGACAATCTCAATGATCAACTAAACAATTTTCCATTATATATTATCTCATCTAAAATTGGTACATTTTTGTTCAGTTTCGTGCAATTATACAATAATGAATTAACATTAGTAATTGGTAAAAGTACATGACCGTACTTCCCATTATCAGGTTTCAATTTTAAATACAACTTTTATATCCTAATTCCGTTACCTATTGGTACTATGAGGGGAGGGGTGACTACGTTTTAACTTTATGCAGAAAATAAAATTCCCCAAAAACCATTATTTCCCCTATTTTGACTTAAAAACATTCTTTAACAACTGATAATTTCTTAAATCTGAATCTGAATATTAAGAAAAAACAAAGGTCAAAGATACATAACTTACTTTGAACAAAGCGCCAGCAATTGAAACGGATACTCTTGATACAGAAAGTTCGTACAACAAAATATGCACCCGATTTTTGTAAATATGTATTCTCAAAGAGTGTTAACAGGAACAACCGGGAAATGAACCAAACTGGATCCTAACTTTTAATTTGATTCTTGACTTTATGGAGAAAAATATTTCTGTTCGCTATTATGAAATCGTTTGATTTTGTGAATTTTGACAGACTTCCCTCTTTTTAATTTGCCTTGTAATTCAGTATTTTGTATACTTTTATTCTTTTATTGTGTAAATATTTAGAAATGAAAAACTGAAAGATCTCTTACATTACTGAAAATAAGAAATGGGGGGATAAAAGCGGACACATTCATATTGAAATTAAAGAAACAAGAGCTACAGGACTGGTGAACAAAATTATCACAATACTATTGGTATTTCTGTATGAAATAGCAATAGGGAAAGACAACCGGACAAAATTGGAAACATGTCCATTTCTTTATATATTCAAGAAACCGGGGAATACAGTGGCGGATCCAGAACTTTTCCTAAGGGGGGGGGGCCTCTCCAGTCATGCTTCAGTGATTCCCTATATAATCAACCAAATTTTTCCCACGCAAGGGGGCGTGGGGCGGGCCCCCCAGCCCCCCCCCCCCCCCCCTGAATCCGCCTATGGAATAAAGACAGACAATCTCAATGATCAACTAAACAATTTTCCATTATATATTATCTCATCTAAAATTGGTACATTTTTGTTCAGTTTCGTGCAATTATACAATAATGAATTAACATTAGTAATTGGTAATTGGTAAAAGTACATGACCGTACTTCCCATTATCAGGTTTCAATTTTAAATACAACTTTTATATCCTAATTCCGTTACCTATTGGTACTATGAGGGGAGGGGTGACTACGTTTTAACTTTATGCAGAAAATAAAATTCCCCAAAAACCATTATTTCCCCTATTTTGACTTAAAAACATTCTTTAACAACTGATAATTTCTTAAATCTGAATCTGAATATTAAGAAAAAACAAAGGTCAAAGATACATAACTTACTTTGAACAAAGCGCCAGCAATTGAAACGGATACTCTTGATACAGAAAGTTCGTACAACAAAATATGCACCCGATTTTTGTAAATATGTATTCTCAAAGAGTGTTAACAGGAACAACCGGGAAATGAACCAAACTGGATCCTAACTTTTAATTTGATTCTTGACTTTATGGAGAAAAATATTTCTGTTCGCTATTATGAAATCGTTTGATTTTGTGAATTTTGACAGACTTCCCTCTTTTTAATTTGCCTTGTAATTCAGTATTTTGTATACTTTTATTCTTTTATTGTGTAAATATTTAGAAATGAAAAACTGAAAGATCTCTTACATTACTGAAAATAAGAAATGGGGGGATAAAAGCGGACACATTCATATTGAAATTAAAGAAACAAGAGCTACAGGACTGGTGAACAAAATTATCACAATACTATTGGTATTTCTGTATGAAATAGCAATAGGGAAAGACAACCGGACAAAATTGGAAACATGTCCATTTCTTTATATATTCAAGAAACCGGGAAATACAGTGGCGGATCCAGAACTTTTCCTAAGGGGGGGCCCTCTCCAGTCATGCTTCAGTGATTCCCTATATAATCAACCAAATTTTTCCCACGCAAGGGGGCGTGGGGCGCCCCCCCCCTGGATCCGCCTATGGAATAAAGACAGACACTACTTTATTTCTATACAGAAATTAATGAAACAGGGATAACATGCAGACACACTGACTGGACACGCTGTTTTTTTAAATCTTTATCGTGAAATCGAGACATTGAGACCTAATGCTTATTCTATCTGAGAAACTGATTAATTAAATTTATCACAATCGTTGATCCATGCCATGAGGTCGACAATAGAATTATGTCTGATGAACATGCAGACATTGCAAGTAACCAATGTACAATACCAAAGATAGTTATACTATAACTCCCAATAATTGAGAACTTACATCTTGCAAAAAAGAAACTAAATAGTTTCAAGGAGTCAATGCACTATGAAATGAGGTCAAGGCAAAACAGACAAATGACAGACGAAAAACTTCATATCATAATGCATCTGCATACAAGGTTATGAGGCCTCCAGGTATTCTACCCTTTCAAACAGAAAGCCTTATACAATCAGGTTACACCACAACTGCTGCTGGATTATTATCCCCATTATGCATTCTGCGACTTTCATTACAGGCAAGACAATAAAATCTTAGACAGTGACATATATATGCAATGAACCAAATAAATTAGGTCAAGGTCACCTATCAAAACTGCATAAACACCTTACAATTAATATGTAGACTAAATAAAACAATACTGAGAAAATATAAAATGGATATACATACCATGTTGATTCAAAGGTCAAACATGTCAGACAGAAATATCACGGGTTGACCTTCCAAATATTTATTTCAATACAACAACCTAGTTGATTGACCTAAATGTATCCACATCTTTTATTTTCTAAGAAATTGCTGACTAAGATGATGAATTATGGATGGCTGTTAAGTCCTTTGTACTACTTCAACAGACTGAGCTTGACTTTTTATCAACTAATACACCTCATAATATCTGGCAGACGGACTATTCATCCAACATGTAAGGGACGACATCAAAAGATCGATGTAGGATAAAAAACTTAAATCAAATAGTTTGGGGGTGGGGGGTCAACATTGCTACAAGTTTTGTTAATCTAAAATCGATTTTACATATATCCCTATTGGTCAATTAACTGTTCCCAAATTAAGTTAAGAAGGGGGGGGGGGGTCAGTGAAAAAACTATGTGAATTAAGTTTTTTATCCTTCAATAAACTTTTAATGTCGTCCCTAAGTCTTTGCTCTTACTCTTTAATCATCATACTTAATGCTGCATGTTTAGCAGAGTAGCAGCAAATACCAATCTTAAAGTCTTTGATTTTACCCTGCACAGCCTGTAGAGGTAAAAACCAACAACCTCTCGCACGTGAGGTGGACACTTCCATAAGACCACCCCATCTTTAATTAAGAAATCTTACCATTGATCATTGACAAAGAATGGAGGTCAAGGTTATTTTGACCCCTGACTGATTGGAATGTACATTTTGCAATGATTATTTAGAGTTGGTTTAGATTTATCTACAACAAAACAGTTCCATGGTTTTTGTAAGTGACATATACCAGACCAAAACCTCAGACCTTAAGGCAGCCATTTCAGGGGCGGATCCAGCCATTTTAAAAAGGGGGGGGGGGGGGTCCCAACCCAGAGTAAAGGGGGGGTTCCAGCTATATGCTCCCATTCAAATGCATTGATCGGCCCAAAAAAAACGGGGGGTTCCAACCCCCGGAACCCCCCCTCTGGATCCGCGCCTGCATTTTCAAATAAAATATGGATAGTCTAGACTCTAGATCTTGGTCCTTTTAAAAACAACTTTGTACAAATAGTGAATGCCATTCATTTCTCCTCCTCTAAAAGCAGAGTTATCAAATAGAAAAACAAAAGGTAACATTATGAATATTTTTTTTTATATTTATTTACATATAATATACATGTACACTAAAACAACAACTTTGCATGTCTCATACATAATTAATACATGTAAACATTCTTTTCCTGTTTATTATATCAGTGAAATCTAAAATTAGGTGAATTGTATATGAATAAATGTAAATAAAATGCATTTTAATATCCCACCGAAAATTCATATTTGAATAAAAATCACAGAGTATGAAACATAGCTACAAAGTGCATTTCACCAAGAAATTCAACATGTATGTAATAGATTGACTGAGGTTCAATCAATACTTGTTTTGCAGCCAATAAAACATTTGTCAATCAATTACCAATATATATGCTTAGATTTGAGATAACTAAAAATTGTGCTTTATTGTATCAAAAATTAACAATATGTATGTGTTTGTAGTCGCACAATCTTTCAAATATTTAACAAAGTAAAATATTATTTCCCAAAATAAATTAAATTAAAATGTTACTAAATCTGTTTATCTTTGTTTTGTGTCTGGAGTCTTTCATAGGACACATTCTGGATCTACACATAAAGATGAGGACTAGCTAATGATGAAAATATCTGAAACTAAAAATATCATACTATATAGATAAAAGAGTCAAATTCATTTCACTTCATCCCAACGTCTTCAGATTCTCTTTACCTCAGTAAGAATCATTAAATACAAGTTTATATGTTAAATATGGAAGTTTTACTTATCCTTTTTTAGTAACTACAACAAAAGCCCTGTCAGAATGTTTGTCAACTAACATGTCCATAGGGCAAGTTTAAGAAAACACATCTTGCCCCTTAAAATTGCAACTGTCCTTACAAGAATATACACCTTCATTTATTAATGGCTGAGAGGTTAAATTACAAACATAATTCTGACTTTCAGGTCCTTCAATCTGGTTTTTTGGATCCCCTGCACAAGACTGACTCTTACAGGATTTTTTAATGTTCAATATTTTAAGATTTTCTAATAAGCAGCAATTACACGTTTTAAGTCTTTAAATTTCTTATATAATTTTTATTTAACATATTTGTGATACATGTACATGTATATACATTGTTCCTCTGCTTTCTGTGTGTTTTTGCTGTGCAAGTACCGATTTTGTTTCAAGGATGGATACCCCATACATGTATCCTTTCTTTTGATACAAATGAATAATAAACTGTTATCACAGAGATATGTCTCGCTTTTTTTTGTAATTTCGATAATGCAAATGTTGAAATTAAAATAGCAACACTGTAACATGTAATGTTTTCAAATATTCAGTCATTGAACCATGACTGAAGGTACATGGCTAAACAATTTCCATGAAAATGAGATGTGCCAATGCTAAATTTAATACAACTGCATACCAAAAACCATTGACGTATCATAAGTACATTTTTTTGGTATTTTGTAGTTCCCTTTAAACAAACCTAAATACAAACCAATACATGTAAACTAAGCAAAGTTTCAAAGTTAATAAATCATAACTGTGGGGGCAGGGTAAAAAAATCTCCATGATAATGAGATGTGCTAATGCTAATACAACTGCATACCAAATATCATCGACCTACCACTAGTGGTTCCCCATAAATCCACCTAACCACAAACTAATACATGAAAACAAAGCAAAAGTTTCAAAATCAATAAACCATGACTGAGCAAGCAGGGCCAAATAATTTTGATGGAAATGAGACATGCCAATGCTTATACAACTGCATACTAATTAACATTAACTTACCAATAGTGGTTCCACATAAACTGACCTAATCACAAACTAATATATTTTGTACATGAAAACTAAGCAAAAATTTCAGTCAATAGACCATGACTGAGGGGGTGGGGCCAAATAATCTCTGTGGAAATGAGATATGCCAATGCTTATACAACTGCATACATATTATCATTTACTTACCGATAGTGGTTCCCTATAAACTGACCTAATCACAAACTAAACATGAAAACTAAACAAAAGTTTCAAAGTCAATAGACCATAACTGAGGGGGCGGGGCCAAATAATCTCCATGGTAATGAAATGGGCCAATACTAATACAACTGCATACCAAATATCTATGACTTACCACTAGCGGTTCACCATAATCAAGACCTAATCACAAACTAATACATTGTTGATGCTGCAAATCGCGACACCGAAAACAGCTTTTTGACTCTGTCAAGTGAGACAAAAACTGTATGTTGAACAACAGCTTTTTTTATTATCAAAAGTGACTTTTGTGGCAATTTTACTTATCCTTCTGGAACTATAAACAACTGTCAAACATAATGAAGGTTTGAGTAGCTATAAAACAAGGTTTAACCTGAAGAAAATGTGTGTACCAAGTTATGAATATGACAGTTGTTTTTCACATGTTCCATTGATTGATAGCATTTGATTTTGTCCGTTATTTTGGACCTCCCCTTTTTCAATTTGCTAGTTCAGTATTTTTGTAACATTTTTTTTATGAAAAAAACTTTACTCATTCTTAATAATATTAAAAAATCTTTTGCTTCATGATGCAAACTTTAACTAAAATACAATAAAAAGCTGTCACCAAAATGTTATTACACATGAGTTAATTGTAGAATACATGTATCTCTGGCTACAAACCTGCATGCTCATTGTCTTCAACACAACACTTAAGTTTATTGACATTGTGTATTTTTTTACATCTGTATTTCCAAGTTATCAAACCTACCTTTAACATGATTCCGTAATTCGTTTAGCCTCATACTCTTTGATGGTTTGGATCTCCAGTCCATTCCATTTGCAAAACTCTAATCAAGTCTGTACTTAAAGCTGGACCCATCAGGGGATTAAGTTGGAACAAAAAGGCCAATAACCAGCTGTAAAAAAGGTTCAAATTATAATTATATTTTAAATATCAGTGAAACTTCAAAAGTTTTATTGTTAACATTTGTACATGTATCATAGGAAAAGAAAAGTGTATAAATTCTGATCATTTCTGACATTCTGCAGCGAGAGAGATAAAGTATTTATTGTGGATTATATTTATGATCATATAAAAACTAGAAAACTGGCATTTCAGTAAGGGCTCATCTATCTCATTTTTGTGTGAGGCACAAATTATAACTTACGAATTCATATAGCAACATATGTACATTGGTCCCTCTAAACTAACCTAAACACAAATTTTAACATGTAAACTATGAACAGTTTTTGTCAATGAACCATGACTGAGGAGTAGGGCCATACAATCTGCATAGAAATTATGACCTGCAAATGCTTATAATAGTAGCATTCCAAATATCACTGATTAAGTCATTTATCTTTATCTTTAATCACAAACTTTAAAATGTGAACTTCTCTATTTTTTGAACATACGGTACATGTAAATGTGGCCGTTAGTTTTCTCATTTGAATTTTTTACATTTGTCATTTTGGGGCCTTTTATAGCTGACTATATATGCAGTATGGGCTTTGCTCATTTTTGAAGGCTGTACAGTGACCTATAGTTGTTAATTTCTGTGTCATTTGGTCTTTTGTGGAGAGTTGTCCTATTGGCAATCATACCCCATCTTCTTATTTTATACTCAAAAGTATCATACATGTAATCATAGACCATGACTGAGGGGTGGGTCAACAAATCTCTGTATTTGCATATGTTATAGGTTAGGTTTATACTATACTTACAATAACCAACAGCAGGCTGCACTCATAGCTAACATTAACTGAACAACTCTGTAATTGAAATAAATATCTATAATTTACGGTAATATGATTATTGAAACAAATAATATACAACATACATGTACACATTGTTGTATAAATTAAATACCACTCTATCAGGGTATTCTTATCAAAAATGTAACAATAAAACATTCAACAGGCCTGTTTTGAAGAGTTTATGCATTTTTGCCCAATACATGTACATCATGTGCATAGCCAAAACAATCCAGCATTTCTAGAAAATTTAAATAAATGCAAAAAAAAACCAATCACATTTAGAACCAATAGAACCTATAGGGAGTAAAGCTTATCAACCATTGAATATATAATAATAAAAAAACCACCAAATTGAATAGAGACTAAAGCTTCTCAACCATTGAATACATAATAATAGAAAAACAAAGGATAATGGGTATCTAACCATGTCAGACACAAAATCAGTAAATGTATTTGCAATTTACAAAAAGTGACAGACTGCAGTTCATAGAGGTATTTATAACTGAGTGGAATTTACCTGATCATCACAGCTTTCAATTATGATGAACAAATTAATAGATTGTATATCCATCAGTTTAGCAGTAAACTGGGCATGTGCATATTAAATTAAGTATTTTGCTTTAAATCCAGTCTTAACAAAAACATTCTTCTATAGAAGGATAATTTATCCTATATAGAAGTATTCTCCCTCTATACAGGTATAAACACCATATAGAGGGTTTGTTCCGAATCCGGGTCCGTTCGCGCCATTCATGTTCGCACCCACTCATGTTCGCCCCCTTTCACGTTCGCTTTCTAGTTTCTACATGTTCGCACCCAAAGTCCGTTCGCACCCTACATGTTTGCGCCAAATTTTAATTGGTTTTGCATTTAATAACTTTGTCATCAAGTTTTGGCAAGTACATTTTGTATATTCTTATAAGTATAATTGTTGTCATTGTCTCAAAATAAAGTGAGACAGCATTTTTTTTGTGTTGAATCATGACGTTTTGGATAGTGTTTATTGTTAAAATAAAATGATAATCCTTTCTTAATAAAGTGGGATTCTGTCTAAGTTTTATTTTGTGTTGAATAACAGTACTCTTAATCGTGCTTTCACAAAGGTTAGTGTATTGCTATAACTATTACTTTGTTTCATTGACTTGTTTCAAAATATAGTGAGATTCTGACTAGGTTTTTTTGGTGTGTTGAATAAATTTTATCATGTTTTGGTTTTAATAGTGTATTGCTATATTTTATTGTTTCATTGTTTCAGATCAAAGGGGCCAAGCTGTGTGTTTTTCGTTTAAAATCTTCAATGTTTTACTCATACCAAGCTATAAATGCATTCAGTATTTACATCAAAGCGATTTAAAACAACAATCATGATTTTCCAATTATTCAACTGGAATTTGAATTAAAATTGGGTGCGAACGTGCGAGGTGCGAACGTGTTGGGTGTGAAAGTGTATTGGGCGCAAACGGACCTGATACCGTTTGTTCCCAACCTGCTGTAGGTACATGTAAAAACAGTACAAAAAGTATTCCATGTGATTAACAGAGGGAGTGTAGCTATAATCCAACACCCCAAAATACCGACAGTTTTAATACTAGTCCAACAGGCTGACAGTAAGATGATCCTACACGGACTATTGAGCTGTCAGATTTTGTGGGACTGTCGGACTATCGGGTTGTTGCATTATGGGGCTGTTGGATTATACATTTTGTAGGTCTGACCCTGTTAGGCTGTTTACAAATAGGAAGTGAATTACTGGTGATCAAGATAATGATCACAGCATTAACCTTTCAAATTTCGTCTTCAGACTAGTGATTTACAACACTTTGTCAACAGTACTGTACATGACAGTTTTTACAATGATTACTCAATTTACTGTACTGTATGACAAATATATAACCAAATACCCTTTATTTGCTGATCTTCTCATAAACAGTTGAATGAGAATTGGACATATTATTCCAACAAATGCCCAAAACCCCGTCACAATAACAACTGGTAGTGTTTTTCTGTCTACCATAACTGCTTTTCGACTGCTTGACAGGAAATAATCATGTGATCGATTTTGTTAGCGACTGGTAAATATTGGATAGCAATAAGAGCATAGGGAAAAAATATATATTAGGTACCAGTTAATAAGAAAAGCGCAGAACGCATCAGAATATTAAAAATTATTTCGGACACCGACACGAGAATATTCCGTAAAAAGAGCACTTTTAGTAACGGTGTCTTCTAATACGTCCGCGCTCATTGGTTTAATAAAAAATAATACACTGAAAAACATGTTAATTTAATCTGACATCATTTCGATATAAATATAATACAAAAACTTTATAGTCCTTAAAGATTATACAATTATCTTATTTTTAATTTTGGGTTATTGTGTAGATCAAAATAGTCACATGATCGAACTATGGCAGACGCCAGTGACCAAAAGATCAAACACACAAACTTTATATAATTACCCAATTATCCATGTAGATTTGAATGACAATATCTTTAAATATGATTGTCAATTTTAGAAAGTTATTTCCTTCATTTAGAAAGATATCTCAGTGTTCAAGAACATTTAGTAATGTGAAAAATGATTTAAAGACAGAATATGATGCTATTGTTGTTGGTGCAGGTAATATTTGTTATCTTTTTATCTCACTTAGATCTAAAGGTTCATTACATCAATTGTCAACATCTGCACTTTTTGTATGACAAGAATATCTAAAAATCTCTTCTCAAACTTACAAACTGATTATGCTACCAAACTTTGTGGTTTCGGGTCCGTTTGCACCCAAAACACATTTGCAACCCATACATGTTCATGTAAGTCATGTTCTTACCTTGGGCCCTTTGCAGCCTATTTTTTTTATTCAAATACTGGTTGATGTTAAAGATGTTTTCAGATGTGTATATTACACTATTGTTATTTTCAGGAATAAAATCCATGAATTTTTATCATGTTTCTAAATGAAATATTTTTTTGTGATAAGATGATTGATAATACTTTTGATTTATTTAAGAAAGATTACTTTAAAGGCACTGGCTACGGTTACATGGAAATGTAACAATAATAAAAATATTATTGTTACATCGGAGACTAATTGCCGGAATGCAAAGTTGGGCAAGGAACCGATTAATTACGAATGTAACAATAATTATTGAGGCTACGGTTACATTGTGTTATTGTTACATGAAAAACAGCAATGTACGCTAAATTTATTAAATTTAAATCTTCTTTAGCTGTGTTGCTTAATTCTTTCATATGTACTAATTAATACTTGTAATAATGATAATTAATAAGTATTATTATTATACAAATGATGCTTAAGTAGTTTTACATATTAATCTTAAAGGTAATAAAAATACCTCAGATTAGCAGTGTCAAAATGAATGCGAAAAATATAGTTTGTTGTTGAGAACTGGGGCTGATAAAGTGTTCACTTTTTGAAGTATTTAACTGCACACCTTCTCTTATTACTGTCATTATATACTTTGAACAATGGATGCAGAGATTTATTTTACCAATTTAGTTTTGGATGAAAAACTTGGGATGCGTTTGAAACGAAAATGAAACAATATCAAGACACAAAATTCATACAGCTCTATAGCTATAGCTCTATACAAAAGCAACTCTAAAAAATTGATACATCAACTGAAGCAAAGTTTGTTAACTGCTAAGTTGGATACTGAAATCTGAGGTAAACCTAACATCCGTAATGGACGGCAATGCAATCATATTGAAAGACAACATGAAACTACACCACATGCTTTCCGGCAACCAAAAGATCGGATGAGAATATCAACATTGCGAGAGTAAAATAGTATTTCTCACCGAAAGCATGGCAAACATTAAAGACCGACCGTGCAAGGGCTGTATAGCCAGTCAAGGTCGTTAAAAACTTCCATTTGTAACATTAAAGATTTCCTTATCTTCTAAAAGGAATATCGCAGAATTGAATTGCACGGTATGCGATACAGACGTTCACAGCGGAGGGTAGGAGGGGTCCTGATCCCGAAATCCCGGGCTTAAAAACATGAAGTCCCGAGGTCCCGAATTAAAAAAAAAAAAATCCCGACATCCCGAAAGATCAATCTCGATATCCCGAGCTTAAAAAAACACCCGATCCCGCATCCCGAAAAAGGTCCTGCCCCCTAATTACTGGTGTGGGATGGCTGCTTGGAGTGGATTCGTCAAAATGATGTGTCGGACTTAAACATGCTCCAAAAACCACTTACTGGATATTTATAAACTGTCATTGTAAATAAAAAAAAATAAAGACATTGTATGTATTGTAAATATAAAATAAATGTCTTAAACTTTTATTATTTAGTACATATTACAAGTCCCCATCGTACATTGCTGTTTTTCATGTAACAATAACGCTATGTAACCGTAGCCTTAATAGTTATTGTTACATTCGTAATTAATCAGGTCCTCATCCAACCATGCATTCCGGCATTTAGTCTCCAATGTAACAATAATATTTTTATTATTGTTACATTTCCATGTAACCGTAGCCAGTGCCTACTTTAAATAGGTATTTACAAAGCTAATTTGGTATTATTGTTATGTGTTTAGTGTAGAGTAAAATACATGTACTTAATTTGTATAGGTATACCTCAAACATTTCAAAAGAGGAAATGTACATGTAACACAAAATGTGTTTTGGCATGACATTTGTTACACTGGTACAAATTTTATAGAAAATATTCCACTAGAACTTATATCACAGAAAATATTGGTAATGGGTTTATATGAAAGACTAATACAACAGTTACTGAACAGCACAAAAATAAAGAACAACTTTTACATATGTATTTCATCTTTCATTTCAAAGCTACTGAATTTCAACAATTTGTTTTAAAAAAATATTAAACTATTTTTCTTTTTTATAGGACACAATGGACTTGTTACAGTAAGTTACATAATCATGACGATGTCTTTATTAAATCTCTCAAACATATTTTAACTTTAAGACATCTGAATCAAGGCATTTTAGAGTAGTGAGAATAGAGCTATAGAATGATAGAACCATAAGAGCTTGTATTGATGCACATTTAGTCACATCTTTCCTGACCAATGTTATTCATAGTGCTTGTAATCTTAGATTTTAAATCACTGTGAAATAAAAATATCAAATAAGAACTGTAATACATGAATTTTAAAAGCACATTTATTTTTGTATAATCTCTGTTCCTTACAATAGAAAGAACAATAATATTTATTCATTTAGCATGTTTAGTAACAAAGTTTTTTATACCATTTATATCAACTGAGATGAAAATAACAATATTTTCATCAATTGGAATGGATCATGTTACATCCAGTTTAATTTGATCCTATGTATTATTAGCAAATGTAACATTTTCATTTGAGGATCTAATACACATAACTTATGCATGATATGAATTGATTATACAATATGTATTCTGTCTCATTAAAATGATGATTATCTAAAACTAGGATATTTTTAATGCGTTGACCCTTCAAATAGGGTGGACTTCCGAAGAAGATGAAGAAGAAGAAGAAGAAGAAGAAGATGATTTCTCTATTTGCAAATCAAATCAAATCAAATAATTTTATTGGTGTAAATTCCTATACAGAAATGATACCAGCTGACATTTACAAAATACAAATACAAATACAAAGTTTTTGAAAACAATTGAAAACTTTAGCAAAAAGGTTTACTGGGCTATTCCACATAGTTTTGGTGATATTGATTAGTGCATGAAAAAAATGCGGGTGTGGCATGAGTGTGCTTATTTCTCATATCCTGCTATTTTGATGATTTTTTCATCTAAATCACTATTTTACACTATATCCCACATCCCAAAAGTGTGTCATCCATCTGATCTCAAACAATGCATTCTTATAGAAAATATCTTGGAAAGAATATAGTTTTTATGAGATAAAACATAAGGTTACAAGATATGGTATCTGTTGTAGGCTGCATACCTACAGAAATCTGGTAAGAATGTGTGTGTATTAGAAAGGAGACATGTGATTGGTGGAGCTGCTGTTACAGAGGAAATTGTTCCAGGTATGTCAGAATATATTGAATTATTTCATATGAAAATAAGACGATTTTGCTGAAAAGACAAATATCACCATGATTAAAATTACATGGGTATTAGCCATTTAGAAAAACCAATACTGTATATAGTCAGCAAGTTAAGGCCCAGAAATAAAAAATTCTGAATAATTGAAACAAGAAACTTATGGCTTAATTTTTTAACAGTACAATTTACTATATATATAATTTAACAAATGTGACAGACATGAACTAAAGACCGCTATAGATATTACATTCATAATTTTTTATTTAAACATACTGTATGTTATACTTGATTGAACTGTTTATGCATGTCCTGTATTTTTTGTTGAATTTATAGAAAAACAGAATGTGAACTTAATTATTTGATCATAATGTATAACTGCCTCTCCAAAAATAGAAAATTGACCTCCATGAGATTAAACGACACATTTACAGTATAAGAGGATTGGGATTGAGGAAGATTTGGAGCCAAATTTTGATATTAATCATTTATGACAATCTTTTAAATGAAAGCTAAGGTTGATAAAAAAAACTGCACCCTACAAAAATATATACATATATAGTTTCCTAGCAGGATTTTTTACAACATTGGCATTAAAGGGCATAATTATTATTGTGGAACTAGTTGAAGGGGTGTTACTGATAAACTATATTTACTTAAAATTGATTCTTTGTACATGTGTTTATATTGTAGGTTTTAAATTTTCAAGAGCATCTTATGTGCTGAGTTTGTTGAGACCACAAATAATAACAGATCTAGAGTTAAAGGTACATATTATAGTTAACATTTTCTGATTTAAAAATGTCTATTTTGATGAACTAGTAAGGGAAATATGATATTGTAAATTCATTAATATTGGGTGCTTTCATTATTGCGATTTTGTTATTTTGGACCAAAATGCAAATTTAATTTTTGCGATACTGTGAAAAATCCTGTTCAATTGATATAAAAAAATTCAAAATGCGAGTTTAAATTATTGCCATTATAACCCTGTCGCATTTTTCGCAATAATAACAACATCACAATAATTTATGAATTTACAATAAACAATACTATTTGAAAGAAAATCAATAGTTTTCTTGCTTCTCGTGATACTACAGTAACATTTTGCATGGCAGGAAATTGCAATTTTACAAAATTAAACCATTGATTAAAAGAGGGGAGATAACTTCACTTACACATTCAGGAAACTCAGTTTATCCTACTGTTATCAATGTTTTGTGTTGTGTTGTGAAGCATCATTCAGGTTTTACTGTTGATTCATTTATTTTTTCATAGAAACCAATGTTTGTGGTCAGAGAAAACTGTCTATGTGGCGAGAGATAAGTGTCTGTTTCAGGCATTCTTAATTTTGTAGTTACACAAAACAACTAAAAAATTTAATTCAAACAAATTAATTCAATTAATAAATTCATTTCCTTGTCCCATAATCAACAATGATGATTTTTGTCCCACAGATTGTAATGAATCCACAGTACACATTGAATAGTTTACATGGTAACAAACAACACCATCAGTTTTTAAATAATTTTTTTTTTGTCTTTAGATGTGTTAAGAAAATCCAATAATCTCTTGCTTTTTGAAAAACACCATATAATAAAAAACACGTTGAAATGATGACATATTTATTTATTGATGGTATAACATTTTTGTAATCGACTAACAACATGCAGTTTATCTACCTTTTAAAAGATTCTCAGAGTTTCTTTGTACTAATGAAATGTGGACCCTCACTCAGTGGAATAATTGATGCAAGCCTATGCAATATTTTTGTTGAATGAAGAAAAAGTTTTGTTTGAAATACATTTTATTTAATCAATTGATCAATTCAATCTTATGTCCAGTGTACATTTATCAATAGTAGAAGCATTATACTTAAGTTTCCATTCTGTGCATGTTTCTGAGAAATTAACTTTACAATTTGCTATATGCTATAAGGTTATTTAACTCAAATTTATTTCAAAAGTCACTGAACATGCAAATGGGATAAATCTAGCAGGTCATATCTATAGACACACAAAATAATCATGTTCTTTATGATATTTGTTTTGAACTTATAGTTTTATTATAGAAATATGGACTTAAGGTTTACCTGAGAGATCCTAATTCCTATACACCTCTTATAAAACCTGGTGGATTAGATGGAAAGGCTAGATCTCTTCTTCTTGGAAGAGATGGAGCAGAGAATGTCAGACAGATAGCCCAGTTCTCTAAAAAGGATTCAGAAGTATAAATTTTTATAAATATATCATACATGATAACTTATAGATAATTGTAAGAACTTATTTAAGCCAATATTACAAGCAGCATGTTATTTCTATAGTAAATTTAACAACTAACTTTGATAACCAAATTCATATCGGAAATTTTTTTCACAGACATATTTAACTGGGTCTTTTTCATACAACACTTGAATCTTTTATACAATATGAAAATAAGGAGATGTTGAATAATTGCCAATGTAACTACTATCCATAGACAAATGGACAAAGAAGTGAACAACTACAAGTCACTGTACAACTTTAATTTTGTTATTTTTGTAATTGGGTTGCTGTCACTTTGAAGTATTCCTGATATCTCTTTCTTTCTGTACCAACAGCTTGTATTTATTAAATCAAGTAAAATTTTCGCCAAAAAGACTGTTTTTCACTTTTTATGATGATATGCATTATATTCTAGATGTTTGTGAAATATGAGCATATGTTAGAGAGAATTGTAGCTGCCATTGAGCCTTTATTAGACTCTAATCCAGTATATTTACCTCATGTCTTGGCGTCTGCTACATTCAAAGAAAAGTTGTCACAGTTGCCATCATTGAAGTCACTACTCCAATCAGGTATGCAAAATAAATGTATATGTGAAATAATGTAAAATAAATGTAAAATAAATAGCTTGCTGTTCAGCGTGAGCAAAAGCTCCGTTGTACTTTGACCTATTATAGTTTACTTTTTACTAATTGTGACTTTGATGAAGAGTCGTCTCATTGGGACCCATACCACAACTTCTTATATCAATATAATAAAGAAAAAATTGTTTAAATTTATTAAATAGTATAACTTCTTAATAAAGGGAGATCAACTAAAGAATATTTTGTAAAGAAGTATTGTAAAAGAACCTATTTCACAGTGTTTTTCAAAATATTTGTTGTTGTTTGCTATAGTTGAAATATTACTGTGAAATATTTTTTACAATTTACTTTCATGTGAATCAATCAGAAATGAATTAATTTGTTATCACAAATATCAGTCAGCTAGAACATTCTGTAAACAAACAATGCTTCCACAATTATAAAACCATTTGAAGACAATTTCAATTCATTAAAAGTAATATAGAAGACTCCCTTTTATATTTGGTAACTTGGTTAGATAACATTGGTGACTGCTAATTGACCTGTAGACACTAAAAACTCATATTTTTTCAGTACCTTCTGAAGAAAACGATGTGTCAGCATTTACAGAATTGATGACAGCACCAACAACAAAGGTTTGTGTTTTATTCAAATTTTTTTGACATGTAAACAACTACATGTCATCATGCAGCCTTCAACTATCTGCAAAAGCCTTACTGTATTGTAAAATAGGCCCACAGATAAAACAGTATCAACAACAAAGATTTGTGTATATTGTTCAATGTTATTATGTAAACAACTATGGTGATCACACAGCTTTCTACACTGAGCAAAATCCATACTGTATAGTAAACCATAAAAGGCCCTTGGATAATATGACAGCACCAACAACAATGATTATTGTGTTTTGTTTAATGTTATTATGTATTGAACATGGTTGAAAATAAAAAAAAGTATGAAAAATGATAAAATGTGTATATTTTAACATATCCAACATAAAAAGGCAACGTTCTGATTATTTTCATGAATTGACATTTTTCTAATTCAAATCATTGTATAACAGAATATGATATTGCCTGGTGCAAGATTTAGAACGTTTGAACGTAGTTCAAAGTTAAGAGTTAAACTTTTCTGATATTTTGTATTGATCTTAAATGGATAGTAGCTACGATTTTCATTAAAATTACTTTTTTAATCTATATGCCGGATTTTGTACAAAAAGTAAAATAATTATGATTAAATCAATTACTGGTTATGTTCCATTAAGCATTTAGAAGCTTTTTAACGTTTAACATCTACATTTATTTATTGTCTATAGATAATAATTCGATGTTAAGCCCAACCCTTATTCATATGACCTTTACTCCTCAGTTCCCAATGCGCAATCACACATTGTGCCTCGAAGGGAAAATGGTTGAACAGGGGAATGTTATCGCGGAAATGGTACGTGAATTTACAGTTTCAGCGAGAAAAGAAACAAAAAAGAGGTGCAGACAAGTTATTGTAAATTAAAAATAAAAAACGTCGATGAGATCGGTCATTAAAATCACTCAAAACACCTGCGACGCAGGCAAAGTCAAACAGAAGTAGCCGACGGTTTGCGTAATGTTTACATTTCTTAATTTTCCAGATCACATGAAAAAAAATCTCAACGTGTTCATAATTGTCAAAAATATGTTTATAAATTTACGGGCAGTAATCTCCCACCTTAGAAGAAATTAAAAATCAACTTCCTAAACTTTAGTATTATTCTTCAAGTGTATCCTTCATGGAGGCCCCGATTTAACACACAAACACGTGTATACATTATCGGCATGGTTAAGCCATACAAATGTAATAACAAGTGTATAATATCGCCATTGTTGGAGAATCTTGGGTTGGAATAATATGCCGGTATTTGTTATATTTTTTAATTACATAATTTTATAAATGGTGTCAAATATGTACGTTTAATATAGAGTAATTATAGTGTAAGAAAACAAAAAGCACGTGTTCGTATCTATATACATCTTGGTTAGCTCACTCGCTGTGTCGACAAAGTTCAGGAAGTAAACCCGATGCATAATTAATGAGATGAATAGGCACACAACACGATATGAATTATCAATTATTAACACTTCTGTAGTTTATGAAAACATTCTAGCGATCTTATTGCTTATATTTAGTACATATCTTTGATTTTAGCAGCTTTAAAACTTGTTCATATTTTTGTCAAAATCGTAGCTACTATCCCTTTAATAAAATGATCTAGACAAAAACAATTCAATTAAATGTATTAAAGTTCCAAATTTTTATTGACAGATTTTAGATAAGTGGTTTGAATCTGAGCCACTTAAGGCAACATTAGCTACAGACTCTGTGATTGGTGCAATGATTAGTCCAAAAACACCTGGAAGTGGGTAAGATGATTTAAAGTAAAGATAGAGCATATTGTTTTAAAAAAATTAAGTACCAATGTCACAACACATTTCATTGCAAATTACACTGTTTCTGTCTTTGCAGGCTATGAGACTTTCAGAATAGATGATAAATATGTACTAAAGTTGGAGTTAACTGTACAAAATTTAGTCTTGACAATAATACAATGTTATTATTCAATGTTTTTATTTGATTTTAAAGTATTTATTTTCATAATGCATTTTTTGCATTTGTTTTGCCATACCTACAAAAGTTGGATACATGTAGCAAACATTACTTCGACTAAAAACAAAACACCAAAGAACATTGACATAATTTTAGTTTTGTATAAAATAGGTATGTATTGTTACATCATGTAATGGGAGAATTAGAAGGAATAAAAGGTGCTTGGGGCTATGTAGAAGGAGGAATGGGATCAGTATCACAAGCCATTGCTAACTGTGCTACAGATCATGGAGCATCAGTCTTCACCAATACAGTTAGTACAATGGATTCATTATTATTCATGTGATACCAATTTCTTTGATTTTTGTGGGTAAAAGTGTAATTTTTTTATTTTTTATGGAACAATATAAAAACAAGGAGATGTGGTATGATTGTCAATGAGACAACTAATGACCAAGTTCAAATGAATTGGATGTAAGCAGTTATAGGCAACTGTACAGCCTTCAACAATGAGAAAAACCCATTCTGTACAACTAGATTTAAGCTGCAAACTACCCCTCCCCCCTCCCTCGAAAAAATTTAATGTGCATATCATCAATGTGCACATTATGGTAAACATATTCTGGTATCTATTGGCCAATTTAAAATATGTTGCACTCTTAGTCAGAAAGCCTTCAATTTATCATACAAGAATATGAATGGTGGATTGATGATCTAATTACTTTAGTTTAATAAAGGAAGTCTTTTTATAACTTCATCAGAATCAAATTCAATGATTAGAATTCTTCTTTTTCAATTTAAAAGTGATTGAGATCCTGTTATCTTATAAATCATGCATCTGTTTTGTTAGGCATAAGTTTACACACAGTTTGTATAAGTTTCTTCCCAGTGGTAGATTCAGTGGTGTATAAGGCATTATACTCCTATTTGATTGGAAAATATGTCAATTATAATTTCAGCCTGTGTCAAGCATTATCATAGAGAACAATGAAGCAAGAGGAGTGGTGTTGGAGGATGGAACAGAAATAAAAGCTAAAGCTGTTTTGTCAAATGCAACACCAAAAGTCACATTTTTAGACTTATTACCACAGGTAATTTTGAAAATATGTGTGTACTAAAAGCTGATATAACTTCATCAGATTTCTGTCTAAAAGTTATTTTTCTAATCATTAATTTCAATTTCTTATCATAACTCATTATGAATATGCTGGAAAAATTGTAAGACATGTGAATATTATAAACAATAAACTTGCGTCACATATGAAAAGGGAATGCAATGTTCCAGTAACTATGTTGGATACAAAAAGTAATAGGTATACCAGCCCTGATCACTTTATTAGGAACCCAATGAAAGTTTACCACAGATTCTCCTGATAGTTATCTGTCCATTTAAACTTTTGGCAGTTCATTTGTCCCATGGAACAAATACAACAGATATTGTTCTCTGAGTAGTTTATTCACTGGGACCTTTAAAATTCTTCTAAAAGAAATCTATCACTCATTGATTAATTTACCAGAGTAAAACGTTTATCTGCTAAATTGATCGAAATAACATGTTTACCATTAAAAATGCATGTGATTTTGTGTTTTGGGTCCGCAATAAGATAAAATTCGAAATTATCCCATGAAGACAAATCCGTCAAGGCTGTTTAATCTCCATACTACTACTAGGAGATAAATTTGTATATAATTTTTTTGGCATGAAATAGATTAAAATATATATATGAGAATATTTCTTAACTGACCTTCTATTATATTTTCATAAATCGAACTAATAGTCATCTACAAATACAAATTTTAAACTTGGATTAGCTCATTCATGTTTTAACAGCGAGGAATATACCCATAATATACCAACTTATTCTGTTAAAGTATTCTGACAATTTTAAATACTTTAATGACTGGCCTCGCACAAATACTGCTTATATCAATTAAACTTTAATATCATGAGATTTCATGAAACTTTAAAAAAAAAATGTTTGTTTTCATGGAGAGGTAGTATTTAACTTATCAATGGGATATTTTAGGTTGCATTTCTGTAAATATTGACAATGCAATTTCCCATAGGAACTCCTTTTACGGCTAAAACTGTACCACTTTTACTATGAAGTTTTGAAAAAAATCTTATCCTAGAATTGAAAGTTCATATGCACCACAATTTTTTTCAAAGGTCAAAATATAGGGCTGTGCGGCATATTTTCAACGTTTATATGCCCTGAACTTCTCAGAGTTTAAACTTACACTAATTTTCTTAACTACCCCTACCTCGAATGAAAGGTTACCACAAATTTCAATGTAAACAATATGCACGTGTTTATTTACTGGTAACATTCCAAAGTTCTGTCTCTGCGATATGGAACACAGAGAGCATAACTGGGAACCAGTATGTAAACACAATTAATTTTCTATGAATATTCTATTACTCCCCAAAAGAGGCGTGTTTTGAGAAACAGCTGTATTTACAAAGTGCAACCTATACAGACATTTATTCAAATAGAAAACTCACTAAAATCAGTTTTTCTCACATTAATACTCATTTATCAGAATTAAAGTCTTAAAGAAATCACTGTGTATACTCTAAGTTTTTCTTTACTATACATTTTATACCCTCTCCCCTGTTTCAATTTTTTAAAGAATTTGAAAACAAGACTTTAATTATTGCCGGCTTACCCTATTTGCATATTTTCTGATAAAAATGCCTAGAACCTGTTAAAAACTGTTTTGATAACATATTGAAAGCATATCAGAATATCAGAAATGTAATGTTTAGCAATCAATCATTACAACATTCAAGATTATATAAAGTATCCAATCCAACCTCTATCTCCAGTCCACATCTTACTGTATGCCTATTTGTCAATTAAAGAACACATTTTCTGCCTCAAATGGTCAATTTAGAATTCTTGTCACAACAGTATCATCTGTAACCATGGTAACCATATATCTGACACAATTTAGCTACTATATATAATAGAAGTGTTTAAACAAAGCCATATTTGCAATAGTTGTATGTATGCAGATACCAGTCTGAGATATAAATTCACTTAAAATGTTGTATAGATGATTGCTAACATCTGATTTTTGCATAACTTCCAAGCATAGTTATTGTTTTCTATATCAAGAACTTTAAAATCATAAAATCATAGCATTTACAAGTTAAATTATTTGTTTTATGACCCAGGGGGTAGGCAATTTTCTATGTTTTTTGCCCCTGGGGCCTCAAATTTCCTAAATCATTCTGCTGTTTCTAGCAATTTGAAATATTTAGTACATATTCAGGATAGAACACACTATTGTAAGTTTTCTTGAGATATTTTTTGTTTTTCTAGCTTGTATTTATTATGCCGTGGTGACAAAAATGCAGATTTAGGTGTTGCGGCTTATTTTTTGGGTTATCGAAAGGACACAAATACCCCATAAATAATATTCAGGAAGGATCTATGAGTTTCAATGACTGCGAAGAGTAAATATAAGCACTTCTTAACAATTTAACTTACAAATATGCAAATATTATGATTTAATTTTGTATCCAGGACTTTAAGTAAACTATGCATACTGTAAACTGTGAATTTATGCTGAGTCATCATATTTAAGGCCCAAGATTCTATCAATCTTCATTAAATATTTATAAAACTTCTTATTTGAGTTAATTTCTTTAAAATCTGTGAAATAAAGCAAATTTGGTTTAATTCTGAATGTTCCCCCTTTTCACCCTATATAGGTTGCATTTCTGTAAATATTGACAATGCAATTTCCCATAGGAACTCCTTTTACGGCTAAAACTGTACCACTTTTACTATGAAGTTTTGAAAAAAATCTTATCCTAGAATTGAAAGTTCATATGCACCACAATTTTTTTCAAAGGTCAAAATATAGGGCTGTGCGGCATATTTTCAACGTTTATATGCCCTGAACTTCTCAGAGTTTAAACTTACACTAATTTTCTTAACTACCCCTACCTCGAATGAAAGGTTACCACAAATTTCAATGTAAACAATATGCACGTGTTGATTTACTGGTAACATTCCAAAGTTCTGTCTCTGCGATATGGAACACAGAGAGCATAACTGGGAACCAGTATGTAAACACAATTAATTTTCTATGAATATTCTATTACTCCCCAAAAGAGGCGTGTTTTGAGAAACAGCTGTATTTACAAAGTGCAACCTATACAGACATTTATTCAAATAGAAAACTCTCTAAAATCAGTTTTTCTCACATTAATACTCATTTATCAGAATTAAAGTCTTAAAGAAATCACTGTGTATACTCTAAGTTTTTCTTTACTATACATTTTATACCCCCTCCCCTGTTTCAATTTTTTAAAGAATTTGAAAACAAGACTTTAATTATTGCCGGCTTACCCTATTTGCATATTTTCTGATAAAAATGCCTAGAACCTGTTAAAAACTGTTCCAAAGTTCTGTCTCTGCGATATGGAACACAGAGAGCATAACTGGGAACCAGTATGTAAACACAATTAATTTTCTATGAATATTCTATTACTCCCCAAAAGAGGCGTGTTTTGAGAAACAGCTGTATTTACAAAGTGCAACCTTTAGCTTCCTGTAGCTCTTCTTTTTTTTTTATTATACATCCAAATTGTATAATGTCTTTTATTTCCTTGTTACAGTAATTAGTCCCTCTGTTGGCAGCTGGACTGTGTAGGTATTTTATTGTGTGTTTCACTTTTACTACATGTACGGTCTAGATATTTATTAGGAAGGTTTTGTGCATGTAAAACCAGGTTATTTTTACCAGATTTTTGCTTGTACCAAGGCTGTCTTAAGCATGAGTTGTTTGGTGTTTGTCTTTCTTTGTTTGCTTATTATCTCAGAGAATCTGGTTGGTGATGGTAAGTGTGATCTATTGTTCTGCTTTGGGTTATTCCTGTTATTTTTATGCCCCACCTACGATAGTAGAGGGGCATTATGTTTTCTGGTCTGTGGCTCCGTTCGTTAGTTCGTCCGTCCGTCCGTCCGTTCGTTTGTTCGTTCGTTCGTTCGTCCGCAGGTTAAAGTTTTTGGTCAAGGTAGTTTTTGATGAAGCTGAAGTCCAATCAACTAGAAACTTAGTACACTTGTTGCTTATGATATGATCTTTCTAATTTTAAAGCCAAATTAGACTTTTGACCCCAATTTCACGGTCAACTGAACATAGAAAATGAAAATGAGAGTTTCAGGTTAAAGTTTTTGGTCAAGGTAGTTTTTGATGAAGCTGAAGTCCAATCAACTTGAAACTTAGTACACTTGCTGCTTATGATATGATCTTTCTAATTTTAAAGCCAAATTAGACTTTTGACCCAATATCGCGGTCCATGGAACATGGAAAATGATAGTGCCAGTGGGGCATCCGTGTACTTTGGACACATTCTTGTTTTTTTTTAAATAAATGTATTAGCATATTGAAAGTAGAATGTACACAACTTACAATTAAAAATGAAATAATATACTCATGTCACTAAAATAAATAGATAAAAATACATGGTATGTAAGTGAATAGGTATACACATATGAGTTGGACTTAAAAAAAGAAAAATGTTCATTTAAAGTTCCAATTACATATATGTAAAAATTAGAAAAATCAACTTGAAAGTTACAATATTGTGTGTGATGCCAAACATTTTATAAAAAAAGTTTACTTTATAAAGTGTTCAATATTTCATAAAAGGAAAGAATGTTTTTAATGTATGTATATATTTTCAATATTTCAATAGGGCAGCTTACCACAGGATGTAGAATTAGACTTGAGAAGTATCTCTTACGAATCACCAGTCACAAAAATAAATGGTTTGTATGATTAAAAAACATCATGTGTTTCTTTTTAAATCAAAATCGTTATGATAACTGCTGGTTTGTCTCTTAGTGAAAGTCCTGCTTTGCTTTAATTTTTGTTCACAGGAGTTTCGGATGCTTATGTAGAGTTGTTTTTTTTAGCTCTGTATGGTTAAAATTTAAAAGGAGCTTAAGTGATACAAGTAATAGTCTTTATTTTTTAGCCTTTTAAAAGATAATTGAATCAAAATATACCCAAGAATGTTTCAACATATGTTAAGATAAAAGTTAATAATATGCAAACTTTATTTAACCATAAGGAAATTGCTCTTATGCAAAAAAATACAAATACATGTACATGTAGTACGCTATATTTGATGGAGAAATTTGAATGTATATTTAGATCTTTTGTAAGAATCTTCAGACCACCACAACCTTAAATGTCAAAATTGTATATCCCTATCAATCATAGTGTAATGCATGTATATATAACTATGGCCACTTGCATAATTTCAATTTCTATCTGACACATCTCAAATACCAGAATGTATTTTGCATATGCAAAATGTCATAATTGAAATAAAGCAGGCATAGATAATTTCTTCTGTCTTTAGAGAAAAGTTTTTATAAGAACTGAGATTATGACTAAATGTTTACATTTATGCTTAGTTCTTAACCAAATTCTTTTCATAGAAGTTGTTTATCATTAGATAATTATCTTTTCTTCAGTTGAAATTCTACTCTTAAGAATATTTAATAATTAGAAATATGAAAATTATAAGTAATTATTTTATAATTTTTACAGTTGCAGTAAATGAACTTCCAAACTTCCTAGCAGACCCTAGTAAACAGAAAGGGGAGGTAATGCCACATCACAGAGCTACAATTCATCTTAACTGTGAACATTCAGATCTAATCCATGATGGATATTTAGATGCTCAGCAAGGAAAATTTTCAAAGAGGTGTCTATAAGTATTCTGTAAAAAAATGTAGGGATTGTAAACAGTGTTCTCCCCAGGCCGTTTTAGCGTCGCGGTACCGCGACGCTATATTTTTTCACCGTGATGCTATAATAATTCCCGCGACGCTATAATTATTTTGAAGATGCTATTTTACTTGTCCTCAATTTTGAACTTTCATCTATTATCGATTATGACCATAAAAATTACATCACCTTTAATTGTAATCCCTTTAAGTCGGACACTAAAGGCAATTAAGAGATTAAATAGCTAGGTGTTAATTGCCCTCAGGGTGATAACTGTTTGGATGCGAATATCCCAAGCTGACACTTGTGACATGACTAATACCACGTGTCTGCAATCACCAATTTCAACATGGAAAAATGCAATCACAAAACAATTCGAAATCTACGTTTTGTATTACGAAATTTCAAAGATTGAAACGATTTTTTTTTTTTTTAAAAGGTCGTTTATTTGTGCATCTCTCCAAAAATTACTTTCTTTCTCTTCCGGTAATACGAGAGCGAGAATTTTGGTTTAGAGCTAAACTAAGTTTAATACTTCTTTAAAAAGTTATCATAATTGGCATAAGTTTATGTTTAATCCATTTAATGCATTAAAAGCGTCTTATTCATGCTCAATCTTTTGTCAAACAATGTTTATTCTCTGACTCATTTTCGTAAATTTTTCTACGGCCGCCATTGCACATTTTTGTGCAAACTGCGTAACAGAACCGGACCAGATATGACAAAAATCCGCATTTTCACGATAATGACAACAGATGGACAGTAGACAGAAAAAATATACCAAGAGAGAAAACTATGCATTAACAGACTATTTGTTAGATAACTTTGTTAAAAATACATATCATTTTGATATAAATATAAGAAACAACTGGGACTAATTCATTGAGTGCCATGAAACAATGAATTTCATAAACATGATAAAAAAAAAGTTTTTAAATTGATTTTTTTTTGCTACTTTTGCTACTTTATCTTTACTTGATATAATATAAAAAATAGTTAATTTTGTGTACTAGATATTTAGTTTTGTATATAAACAGGTTGATCTATAATGAACCATTCATTCATTTGACTTAATGTTGGGTAACTGAAACCACATATTTATTTTTATTTGGCACAAGAGGAAAAAAATAATTCTGTAACTACAAATGAATAAAGAAAACATAAACTGAAACAACTGTTACTGATACTAGAGTATCAACGCGACGCGACAAACGACATTAAAAAAAATACAGTTATTTTTTTTACGCAAAATGTGATGCTATCCAAAATTTCTGGGGAGAACACTGTGTAAAGTCTTGTTTTAGTATATTTAAAATCATTGTTGATAATTGAATTAAGATTGATTGATTGTTTGTTGCTTAACATCTAGTGGCAAATATTTCATTCATTATCAGGACGAATGAAGTTAAGTGTTTAATACATCATTTGCTGCTATATACACTAGGGAAGTAATTTTCAGACGTGCCATGTTATACTTTTTACTCAATTATTATACCCTCTTAGCATGCAATTTTTTTAAGCAACTCAAGTTGAAGTACTGCCGATTCATTAGTATTCATGGGATACCAGTTTTCTTGGATTTTGTGGAATTAGGTAAACCACAAATTTAATTGTTCAATAAAGTTTGAATTTTCCATAGACTTATTTGCAGACATTGACAAAACCTCCAAATCAAATGTCCATGAAATTACAATTTTTATTTCTAATCCACAATATCAATACTCTCAGACTGAGAGATACATTAATCCACAGTAGACTTTGCATAAAATTGTATACAACTTGTTTTGATTTGTCTCATATTCCCATATTCAGCCTTTTTAATACAATTATAAGTATATTTTTTCCTTGAAAAAAAAACAACCAAAAACAGAACAGTTAGACCGTTTTCTCTCCTTTTACAGTCCAATGATAGAAATGGTAATACCAAGTAGTTTAGATCCTACTATAGCACCACCAGGTAGCCATGTGTGTTTACTGTTTACACAATACACACCATACGAGTTACGTGATGGTCAGTGGGATGATGCTACCAGGAATCTGTATGCTGATACAGGTAAGTGTTTAAGTGATCCTACTATAGCACCACCAGGTAGCCATGTGTGTTTACTGTTTACACAATACACACCATACGAGTTACGTGATGGTCAGTGGGATGATGCTACCAGGAATCTGTATGCTGATACAGGTAAGTGTTTAAGTGATCCTACTATAGCACCACCAGGTAGCCATGTGTGTTTACTGTTTACACAATACACACCGTACGAGTTACGTGATGGTCAGTGGGATGATGCTACCAGGAATCTGTATGCTGATACAGGTATGTGTTTATGTTCCGGACCATATGAGTATTTGGACCATACGCGTATGGTCATGACCATATGGGTATATACTCATATGGTCCGACCATACGCGTATGGTCGGGGTAATTAACACTCTGTTACAGTTTACTTGTAATACTTCTAAACTCTTCATATGGTATGACCGTTCATTCAAAAGACGCTATCATATAGGTAATTTTATCGTTATAATATAATAAAAAGATAAGCTAAATAAAAATAAGAAGTTTCACATTGTTAATTTTACTTAATTGTCAAATTTAAAGTAAACACATTTTATACCGATGGTCATTACCGATGGTCATAACCGATTTGTTATTACGAGTAAATGGCAATATGTCGACTAAAAAATTAAATTCCAAAAATTTCTTAATGAACTGTTACATAAGAAGTCACTGGAAAGTAGCATACTATTAGTTTATTTAAGTTGTGTTGTGAAGATGGTGTATTGCAGTCAACCATTTTACGATATTTGAGATCTAGAGCTTCTTAAAAACACTGTAGACATCAGAATTGCCAAAGACCTCGGTATCACTGTACGCAGCTGCAAAAAAGGCTTGTTTTTCACTCGCAAACAAAATGTGTAAATGAAAAAGATCGTGCACAAAACTTGCAAATGCAAAAAAGCTATGATACCGTGTGGAAGTGAATGTCATCCAAGCCTACATGCACTAATGTAACTAGCGATGAAAACTAACTATGGCATCAATATTAAATTTTTACGTAGTTTTAGTCGAGCCTGCAACTTTTGTTGCAGAAAGCTCGACATAGGGATAGTGATCCGGCGGCGGCGGCGGCTACGGCGGCGGCGTTAGCTAACTTCTTAAAAGGTTTATATTTTAGAAGGTGAAAGACCTGGATGCTTCATACTTTGTATATAGATGCCTCATGTTACGAAGTTTCCGTCAGTCACATGTCCAATGTCCTTGACCTCATTTTCATGGTTCAGTGAACACTTGAAAAAAAAGTTCAGAATTTTTGTAATGTTGAAATCTCTCTTATTATAAGTAATAGGATAACTATATTTGGTATGTGCGTACCTTGCAAGGTCCTCATGCCCGTCAGACAGTTTTCACTTGACCTCGACCTCATTTCATGGATCAGTGAACAAGGTTAAGTTTTGGTGGTCAAGTCCATATCTCAGATACTATAAGCAATAGGGCTAGTATATTTGGTGTATGGAAGGACTGGAAGGTGTACATGTCCAACTGGCAGGTGTCATCTGACCTTGACCTCATTTTCATGGTTCAGTGGTTATAGTTAAGTTTTTGTGTTTTGGTCTGTTTTTCTCATACTTTATGCAATAGGTCTACTATATTTGTTGTATGGAATGATTGTAAGGTGTGCATGTCTAGTGGGCAGATGTCATGTGACCTTGACCTCATTTTCATGGTTCAGTGGTCAAAGTTAAGTTTTTAAGTTTTGGTCTTTTTATCTAATATTATATGCCAAAGGTCAGCTATATTTGGTGTATGGAAATATATTATGATCTATATGTCAGTCCGCAGGTTTATTTGACCATGACCTCAATTGCACGGTTCATTGCACAGTGTTAAGTTTTTGTGTTTTGGTCTATTTTTCTTAAACTATAAGTAATAGGTCAACTATATTTGTTGTATGGAAGCTTTGTTAGCTGTACATGTCTGTCTGGCATGGTTCATCTGACCTTGACCTCATTTTCATGGTTCATTGGTCTTTGTTTAGCTATCTTGGTTAATGTTAAGTTTATGTGACAGTTGTAATAAAGCTTTATACTTAGGACTTTCAACATAATATCAATGATTAGTAAAGAAGGCGAGACATTTCAGTGTGTGCACTCTTGTTTTTATTATAAAATTAAAAAATTGTCATGTTTTAAACCATCACTGTTTTTTTTAGATAAAGTTCTTGTATTATTGAAACGTTTATAATGTAATTTGGAAAAATAAATATACCTATATGGTCCAAATACTCATATGGTCCGGCCCGTTAATAACCAAACGAGTATTATACTCATATGGTCCGACCATACGCGTATGGTCGGACCATATGAGTATACGCATATGGTCATGACCATACGCGTATGGTCCAAATACTCATATGGTCCGGAACATTTATTAACAGACAGATTGACTTTGAGATATTGAGCTTAGTTTCAGTCATTATGATAATTCTTTGGTATTAGGTATTATTTATGAAATAATTATTTCATTCCATGCTCTGTTCTGTTTTTAACTTGAGTAGGCATTATATTTGTCAATATCGTTATTTCAAGTGTATTAGGAAGGTGTATTGAGCATGGTTTAAAACAATTATTTAGATTATACTTGAAACATTCAGAATTTATAAACTTTTTTAAAAGGCAGCCATTAATTGATTAAAGGAAGTCAAAACATTATAGCTAACATACTGTTTCACTAATGAAAAATTGAACATTGATACTTGTAACATAAATTGGATTTTTTCCTTTGATGTTTTTATGAAATAATTTGCTTAAAAAGTGTGGTGAGGGAAAACCATGGTATATTATATGCAAATTTATGTTGTACCATACTTTGCTAATTAAATATGCAACTCAACTAAAATCCAAAGGAAAAAAGGCGTCGCTTCAGCCATGGTATAACATATTCATTTTCATGTTATTCCATGGCTGAAGCTCCACCTTTTTTTTAATGTATCCGCCTCTAAAATATTTAGGAAACCGTAAAACGTACTAAAAGGTCAAGATCTTCATTTGTTTTCATTTTATAAGAAAAAGCAATGAATTATGTGTACCACATTTTAAGAAACCTTTTTCAAACTATAAGATTGTTACGAATTCCCTTAATTTTGGAAACAATTACTTAATGTTTCTTCTTTCAGTTTTGAAAAAAAATAAAATGTAAAACTATTATTTCCTTTGCGAAAATTCAATTAAATTTCGATATAAAAAGGACTAAATATCAGCTACAAATATCTGTGAAAAAAACATGATTTTTTTTGCAATCAATTAGGGGGACGTACACTATCTACGCCCTCTGGATCCGCCACTGTTTAAATACATTGTTTTATTATTAAAATTGTGTTTTAATAAATAATCTAATAAAATAACGGAAGAAAAACATTTTTCAATCAGATGAAAATTCTGTAAAATATGATTAATTTGTATGATACATTGAAAACAAACAAAGAAAAACAATTCTTACCGTCATTAGAATAATCATTTAATCCTTGTCGCTGGAATCCGACATTTTTGTTTACCTCAGTCATTATGAAATTACCTGCTCATACAATCATACACGGGGCGCAAAACTAAAATAAATCGGGAAAATCCGACATTTTCTTTACTTTCTGCAAATTCAGGGGCTCTATTACATAAAATACACAGACGATCATACACGAAGCGCAAAAGTGACGCGCGAGCTTCCATTTCATTGGATAAAACTGTAACGTGATCAATTTCTAATATTAGTTGAAGGTCTTGAAGCTGTCAATCATTTTATTTATATTACAAATTTTATATACCATGTGTCTTACTCATTAACATATTTAAACAAACTCATCCTTCGGATTCGTTTGTTTAAATATGTTAACTCGTAAAAACCATGGTATATATAGTACATGTAAACTTAGTTTGAGAATGATTTTATTTAATTTACTAGCAAGCAACACCAGAACAAATGTATATTCTGATCTCCAAAGTTGTTCATAATACAACTGATGTTGTAATTTTCATTTTAACATAAATCACAATGAACCGATGTTATATTGGAATTAGAACATGGCTTTTTTTTAAAGCGAAAAAAGTTCATCATATCACAATTAATATTCTAATTAAATATATAAATGTGAGACACTACAATCATTAAAAAGCTACAGTTATCAGACATTCATGATGACACAGTTAAAAAACAAATAATTCTATCATTATATATACATCAGTTGGGAATATTCTTGGTTTTGATAAAAAAAAAAGTTTTCCTTGGAGATGATGCCTGTGGAACAAAAAACACATTATGTTGGTAGATGTAACCTTAGTTTGAATTCTTCTTGAAATTATAACTGCCAAACAACAATACATGTAATTCATATTTACATATTTATTATTCATATTTACATAATTCATTTCTTTGAATATTTACATATTCATTATTCATATTTACATATTCATTATTCATATTTACATATTCATTATTCATATTTACATATTCATTAATCATATTTACATATTCATTATTCATATTTACATATTCATTATTCGTATTTACATATTCATTATTCATATTTACATAATATATTTCTTTGTATTAGACATATAAATAGGTCTTATGTTAGCACATGCTCTTCTTGAAAATTGATACTGTAAAATATTTTATATTTAGATAAAAATAAGAAGTTATGGTAAAATTACAAATCAAATAAGACAAATCGCCTCCAGACACCAAATGACATAAAAGTAAGTAACTATAGGACACAGTAACTCTTTCAACAATGAGCAAAACCTACAAAGAACAGCAATGAAAGGGGTGTTGTGCATTTAGAGATTTATGTCATGAACTAATTAATACACTGCATCCCTTCTCTTTCATTATTTACAGTGTTTGACATCATTGAATCTTATGCTCCTGGATTTAAGGACAGTGTAGTAGGAAGAGATATACTGACACCACTTGATATAGAAAAAATATTTGGTTTAACAGGAGGGGTAATATTTTGCAAATATTTTAAGAAAGCATAATGACTTTTATGTTAACTTATGGTATTTGAATTACTATTTTCATATTAAATATCAACATTTTCAGCAAGTTACCTACTCTTTGGTAGGACACACTGGTACTCTTGTCAAATAAAATCAAAATAAAAAAGTAAATTCAAGCTCACACTTTGTGCAATTTTAGTGCAATTTTAGTGCAATTTTGGGAAAAAAAACTATTGTTTTATATTATCTATAGATAATGCACAACACAATCATCAGAAGATAATTACTTTTCTCCTCAAATTAGTTTGCATTTGAAATAGTTTTCCTTAATGATTGATTAAACACAAAATTGTTTGTTAGATGGAATTTGAATATTGAATGACTTATACTACAGCTCAAAAAAGACTGACTGAACATAACATGTTGTTGTCACTCAAGAAGGAACATGGGAGATAACTCATTGCAAAAAAGCTTCTTTTCTTGACAAAATGGAACCAAGAAGAAAAATGCATGGTCATTTATTTTGCAAGATAAAAGCAGGGATTGCAATTTTAATATCTAGCTGTTTTTAAATATAATAATTTGATTTATAGAGAAGTGAATTGACATGTTATCTATATTTACAAATACATTTGTACTTATTTACATTTTTTTCAGAACATATTTCATGGATCTATGTCACTTGATCAGCTGTACACCTCTCGTCCAATCACAAAGCTGAGTAATTATAAATGTCCTATCAAAGGCTTGTATCTCTGTGGATCTGGTGCCCATCCAGGTATACCTTTTTTATAAATATGTTAGATTTAATATTGCACGGAAAAAACCTACAATACACAACCAGGTTTATACGGATTTTGAAAAAACTGCATTTATATGTTTGATCTTTAATGGACAATAAATTCACTGTATGTGTCCATCATGATAAAGGAGATAGGCGTTCAGTAGCCTGCTGTAATGAATTAAGAAATTATATTCAGCACAGACCTGAAAATTTGAAATAACAGTATGCACCTGTGTGTCGAAATTATTTATATCTGTGCTAAAACCATTTCTTTAACCAAAACAACAAATATCACATGAGGAATGGTGGAAATTTTACAGAAATGTTCAACTAAAATAATGACTTTTTCCGGATTGTTTTGGTTGATTTAAGCTTCGAGCATATTATAATTCACATTTTCAGAACAGAAGTATTAAAGTTTTAAAGGGATCCTTAGTTTAAGTATTCCTAGAAGTTGTTTTTTGTCAATATATTTCTGTAAGTAAACTGATTAACAACAACCAAGCGAAAAACAATTGTACTGTTAATTTATTTTTTTTGTTTTGATATTATTTGGTAAATAATAGAATATTGTTTTGTATTGGCATTTAATAACTTTTATGTTTTATCAAATAAGGCCAAAGGAAATATCTTAGATAAACACTTTAGTGCAACCTGATAGAAAAACAGATCCTCTGTCCATGCTTTGCATACAATGATCTGAAAAGGCTGTTTTTCTTTTTGTAGCCAGTCAAATATAAAAAAAAACTATATGTGATTCTTACCACTGTATTTTATGTTTATTTTGAAGGTGGTGGTGTAATGGGCGTCCCTGGTAGACAAGCAGCACAGGTGGCTTTAAAAGATCTAAAATAACACAGATGGAAAATAGAAATCTGATTTATGTTAGTAAACTTGATATTGATGTCCTTCCTAGAACATTTAATATCATAAATGTAGTCAAGAAAATTATTAAGTACTCAGGTTGTTACATTATAAACCATGCATGTGTTAACCAAATTTTTAATCTTTTGTTTAAAAAAATTGTCAGGTGTTAACACTGAAGTTGGTAGTGTCAAATTAAGATAAATGTAAGGTTAAATCACTTGGATAAAGCTGTTTTACCTAACTAATAAGTATCCCATCTAACAGTGTAAAATCAAATTTATATTGAGCTATTTGATCATAAAAGTTGGTTAATGCATTTATGGTTTGTAGTGTAATAAATTAGCTAATGAGTTGTGAATCCATTTTTTCTTAACATTCCTTTAAGAATATTATTATTATTTACTTTAAATATGTTTTTATTCAATATATTTTTTTATTTGTGTAGTTTACAAATAAGAAAATTATGTATATTAACTTTATTGCAATTTACAAACTGTGAAATCCATATTGTCTCTTATGATGTACCACTTGTATAAGTCCTAAACATGGTGACTCTACTGACTCATTTACAGCAGTATAGTGTGTTTAAAGTCTCAGTCAGAATTGTTTAGTACAAATGTTTGATTTTGTCAACTTATTATCTCCCTTTGATGCTTTTTCATAACCATGCAATTATCTTCTCTTGAAAGTATAATTTATTGTGAACTTGTCAGCATCTTGGTATAAATAAGATAGCACTAAATAAACAAACAAACATAGACCTCAATGTGAAACATCCAATATATGTATTATTTTTAATGAGTATTTTTATGCCCCACCTACGATAGTAGAGGGGCATTATGTTTTCTGGTCTGTGCCTCCGTTCGTTCGTCCGTCTAGGCGTCCATCAGTCCGTTCGTTCGTCCGTTCACCCCTATTCAGGTTAAAGTTTTTGGTCAAGGTAGTTTTTGATGAAGCTGAAGTCCAATCAACTTGGTACACTTGTTGCTTATGATATGATCTTACTAATTTAAAGCCAAATTAGACTTTTGACCCCAATTTCACGGTCCATTGAACATGGAAAATGAAAGTGCGAGTGGTGCATCCGTGTACTTAGGACACATTCTTGTTTATTTTATACACATATTGCTGTACAGGTCACTTAATATTAATTGTTATGCTTGCTTTTTCTTTGTCTTTTTGCTATGCTTTCTTTCTTTTATGTTCTTCTTTATCCTATGAATGCAATATAAAGTCAATTTCTAGAGTTTCATTCCTTAAGTTGCAATTAAGTATGTTTATACTAAACACATTTATTTCTAAAAAAACAGTTGTTGGCATGACACGGGTTATGTTCTTCTCATATATTTTATGATAGTATGATACTAAACCCCTAACGGGAGGGATTGTACCTGATATTCATATGATGAAGACATAATCTTTCAATCAGTTTAATTGAGGTCTGGAGCTGGCATGTCAGTTAACTGCTAGTAGTCTGTTGTTATTTATGTATTATTGTCATTTTATTTATTTTCTTTTGTTACATCTTTTGACATCAGACTCGGACTTCTCTTGAACTGAATTTTAATGTGCGTATTGTTATTGTTTTACTTTTCTACATTGGCTAGAGGTATAGGGGGAGGGTTGAGATCTCATAAACATGTTTAACCCCGCCGCAATTTTGCGCCTGTCCCAAGTCAGGAGCCTCTGGCCTTTGTTAGTCTTGTATGATTTTAAATTTTAGTTTCTTGTGTATAATTCGGAGTTTAGTATGACGTCCATTATCACTGTACTATTATGCATATTTTAGGGGCCAGCTGAAGGACACCTACGGGTGCGGGAATTCTCGCTACATTGAAGACCCATTGGTTGCCTTCGGCTGTTGTTTGCTCTATGGTCGGGTGGTTGTCGCTTTGACATATTCACCATTTCCTTTCTCAATTTTATTATAGATTATTTTTTTTTCATACTGTTTAACTACACACTGTTAATTCAAAGAATTACACTTTCACCATCTGGAATGGTATTTTTGTTATATTTCCTATTTTCTGGTTGGAAATTACTTATTTACAGTTAATACATTTTTATAGCATGTTTTGAGTTTAAAATCAAAAGTTTGGCCAGTACAATCTTAAAAGATTTGTGAAATATCACAAGGTCTATTTTCAAAATGGTTAGTGAAAAAGGATTATTCTGTCACTAGTCATGCATTTTCTGACAATCACAACAATTGTACACAGTAAATGTGATTATTTATTAAAAATATTTTACCAAATCTAATGTGTTTGTGTTATGTATTTGTGTATTTTGTTGTTGCAAACATGTTTAGTCTTTCGGGCCAACAATGTGTTTACTGCTTTTATTCGCTGTATATTCGATCAGTACTTTGTGTCTTTTGTTTATATGTTAGTTGTTTTTTGTGCTTCATACCTATCTGATAAGCCATCTCCATTATAGTTCAGTATTATGTTGTGCTGTTACAACATTGTTTTAGGATTGAATCGTCACAATTGTGTTTAACATCACAACATTCTATATGTGTCAGTCCCTAGCCTGTAATTCAGTTGTTATCGTTGGTTGCTTACATAAATCAGTTCCTTTTTTTTCTGAATAAGTTCACTTATTTCATATAGGGTCCTTTTTAGGGACTATACTGTCTGTGTTGTGCTCATTGTTGAAAGCTTTACAGTGACACATAGTTGCTTTTTTCTGGAATCTGTTGGATAGGCTCCTTATCTTGTAAAAATTCTTATAGTACTTGAAAAACAGACAGAACCACAAAAAAGAACTATGACCAATGAACCATGAAAAATAGGTCAAGGTCAGATGAAACCTGACTAAATATATGTACCCATTACAATCATTCTATTCACCACAAACAGTTGAGCTACTGCTTATAGTATTTCAGAAACTGACCTTATCAAGTGACTTTAACCTTTATCACTGATCCATGAAATGAGGTTGAGGTCAGGCTTTGTCTGACTGACCTGTAGAAGTTGCAAGGAACCATTATACCAAATATAATTATCTTATTACTCATAACAAGTTGGAAATTCACATGACAAAAAAACATAACTTTTTTTCAAGCAGTTGCAGGCAAGACAAAAAACTGAAAACAAACAACAGCATGAATTTTGGTTGTGATGATCTGACAAAGTGGTTTACTTTGGTGTCAATCAGCTTACTTATATTGATACAGAGACAATTTGCCTATTCTTAATCTAATGCATTCTTGGTAATATTTTCAAAAGTGTACAAAAACAAAGATGTGATTGGCTTACAACTTCCTTGATAATTGAAATGGATGTAATCATGTGACATTGTTTACATACTGCGGAACAAACAGTGAAATTACCGATAGTCCTTTAGAATTTGAAAAGGAAGTATTAGGGATATCATTGATGCTTTTAAAGAACTGTTTACAAACATAGTCTTCTCCAGTTAGAGTGGAAAAGTTGGGACAAGTTTTTTCTTTGGTCTCAGGTGGAAAGTTGCCTCTTTGGAAATCATACCATTTCTTCTTATACTTTGTTGTTGACATATAACTAAAGAGATGCCAAGCATAGCATTTTATTTGTTTTGATTTTTCTTGCAATATGAAAAGTATTTCAAGGAAGTGTAGTTGCATGTATTTACAACTCTTTCCTTTTAAATTACAAAAAAGCAATAACAAAATATTGTACATTAGGAATTAGCAAGGTAATCACAAATTTTAACAAAATATATAGAAAGCACATATATCAAACACAGCACACATAAAAAAGGGAATTTACAACATAACATTACACCAAAATCAATCTGATTAAAAAAACAGACATGTCTGTGTCCACACTTTACTAAAAAGGATCTGATAATGCTCTCTGTTTAAAAACCTTAAGTGTCTCTCTGGTTTTATCACAATGATTATAGCTAATGTAATTAAAACTAGGATTTTATTTCATTTTTGTTGTTTTAATGGTACTTTTAGGCACTGCATTTAGGCTATTTCGTTGTGGCCAGTTTTTATAGGTGGAGGAAGCCAGTGTGCCCGGAGAAAACCACAAACCTTTGCCAGGAAAACTGACAATCCTAGTCAAATAAGATTGGAGTCGAGTGCACCGGCATGAACGAGGTTCTCACAACCCCAGTGTTGACTAGCTAGTGATTACAGTAGTAACTACTTAGACAACTGGGCCACAGAGGCCCCTAATTATAACTAGGACAAAGTACAAGTGTTTTCAGATGTTGTCTAAGCCAAGGGTGGACACCAGATCTGTATTTTAATCAGATTTTTCATAAACTGAGAACTTTTAATATGAATATTTGTACATACAATTTTATGTAACATGTATTTTTGAGGTACTAAGGTTTATTAATTATACTAGTTTGTTAAAAAATTACAAACGAAAATGAACCAATGCCTGGTAAGTCTGTAGTAAGTTAGAGTCCCTGAAGTGGATACTCGAGTATGCAGGGTAGTTATGATAAAACACAGAAATGTAAAAATTCTTATAACAACAACACTTAAGGGACTGCTGCATAAAATTTATTTTATTGATCAATAAATTTTATGCAGCAGTCCCTCAAGTCTTGTTGTTATAAGACTTTCTACATAGTTTGTTAAAAAAAATACTTCTAATGACCAATAGTTTAGTTTTCAATGGGGAAAAAAAGAAGAAATTAAGAAACGACTTAATAAAATACCAATTGTCTGAAATGGTCATACTTCTAGATATTTTCAAAAGGTTGATATTTAAAATTAGAACACATGTATGTATAATATACAAAGGAATATAATGAAAGTGGGTGTACACAAAATTCTAAATCCACCATCTTGAGCACAAATAATATTGAATGACCATTTTTCAAAGGATACTAACATTAGCAGTATTGTTTGGTTTTTGCATCATATCTGCACTATAAAAAGTTGTTTACATGAACAATATATTATCTGTGAAAAAACATTGATGATGTTACAGTATTATAAAAACATATAGGAATTGAACACTGGAAATATGCAGAGAAAAAATGTTGGTCATCCAAAGATGATATCAAACGTCCAGCTAAAAATTTGTACATTGAACAGTCAATTTTGTGGTTTACCTGCACCAACGAAATAAACGAAAATTGGTATCCAATGATTTATAATGAATCAACAGTATCAAGGTTCAGCTAATTTTGTAAAATCATAAGTTCATAATTACCTTTTATCTAAGCCACAGAAGCATGTCTATATTTTGACATGAATTTTGTATGCTGTTTTGTTTAGATGTTAAATTAGCTGAATAATTAAAAGTAAATTTCCAGTAGAAGTTGAGAAATAGGAATACTTTACAAAGAATTTTAAATTGCACATTATAAGGTCTGCTACAGAACAAATGACACACATAAGCCCTGTATAAAAATACATGTATTAAAAACTTGGAATAGATTCTCATAAAGCTTAACACTTTTAAAATAAATAAATTAATTAACAAGTAAAAATATCAATTTCTAAAAAATGCATACAAAAATAAATAACTTATGTACACTGAAATCACACATTTTGGTCTAAGCACTAATTTTACTGTTCTTCAACATACAATATATATATTATGATAGTCTATTTTAATGCTCACATACAATTTTAAGTCTGCAATGACTGTTTGACCCTATTTGCAGTATTATTATTTGCTTAATTAAAATATGTTTTTGTATTCGGAATAATAACCAATTAAGGTGGTACCCAGCACCTTAAGTAAAATTAAATTGGTTTGTTTAATTTACATAAAATTTTGACAAAATATTTACTTTGATCCTTTGAAAAAATTGTAAAAAACTTGAACCAATCACTTTGGTATAATTGAAATAAATTGGTTGGATATATAGCAGTTTGACAAACACTAATTTTGATCATTGAGAAGCTTCACATTCCCTTAACAAAACAACTTGATAAACAAACGTTAAGCTGATTTTAAAGAGTTATCTCCCTGTACTGTTAGGTACCACCTTAATAGGGGAATGTCAATGGGAAGGATTTTTTATTTTTTTGTAGGGATATTAATCTCCCACTAACAAGATTAGTCTTTAAGAGAAAAATTTTGAAATTCCCAAGAGTTGACAATTTACAGTTTTAAATATACAATAAAATATTGAGTGATATAAATATTCTTGTGTAGAAAATTATAAAAGCTAATTAAGTAACCCTCAATCATAAAAATAACAAAAAAAAGGAAAAGAAAAAAGAAACTTCTGTAAAAAAAATAGTTGCATGATATACCTATTATTATATGATTGTCCTGTAGTATTATACAGTATGAGAAAAATGGTATTTTTACTTTGTATTAACTAAATGTTGATAAATTTGCTCTATAAATTTGATAACTTAATACTGTTTAAAACTTTTTATCATCTCAAAAAGTGCATTGTTACTCTTTATAACATGACATTTTTTTTTAGGATTATATACTGTAGCTGTAGATGCATTCGAACTTCATTTGAGAAAAGGCAGAGTAATTTTGCTTTGTTTAAAAATGTTGGTTTCAAAGCCAGTTATATAAAAGTGTGAATTCTCTTTACAGAAAAGTCCATTTACTGAAGATTTACCACATGTACCTGTCTGAAAAAACAGATACCTGTTATACTAAAATTAAAATTAACTATTATTCCTACTAATTTTTTTAGGATTTCATGGGTAAAGGTGAACTAGTTAAGGACCATTTAATTATAACTCTTATGTTATGGAAAGAATAGCAACATTTTTCTTGGACTTTTTTGGTCATTGAGTGTTTTAAATCACTTCAAACAGTTTAGAATTTGTAGACTGATAATATTGAAAAAGACATGAACAGATTATGAGGTAAAAACTATGGAAAAATAAAGAGAATGTATAATAAAAGTGAGTTGATGAAATAACTGATTAATCAATAGTTTATAAGCAATAAATGAGATTACAAGATGTATCTAAGATTATCAATTCAAATGTAGTATTTTAGTGGAACTTTATTACATAGGCAAAACTACAAACTCAAATGTTTCCCTGGATCTTAACCAAAGTGCTTGTCAGAACTGAATGGTAAAGATTGCTGTCATCTTGCAACTGAATTGTATTTTGTAGGGCAAGTTAAAAATTTGAGTTAGAGTTATATTTCTTTGTAATTCTTTGTTAAGGTAAGGGTTAATTTAATTTGCCCTTGAATATCATTATGTGGCATGACTCTACAACAATTTTCTGAAATATCTATATAAGAAATGAGGCATGAAAATAAAATGAGCTGTGAACTTGGTGATTCTCTACTTATGACCATAACCAACTTCTTTTCTTCTGTTGATTTTCATCAATTTGACTACTACTTCGCTGTGGTGATTCTGGTCTCTAAAATGGAAAGAAATTCAAATGAAATCCTTAGGAAGTTAATCTAACTTTTGATGACCTGATATCTCACATTTTAATCAGCATATATAACATCCTAAGGGAAAGAAATTTGGGGAAGTGTATCGACAATTGTCTCCATGTGGATCTATTTTGTAGATTTTGTTTTGTTGATTACTTTAGCTGTATACAAAATTTAAAAAGGTAAAAAATAGGTTTTTTTCAGGGATAATAATTCCTATCAGGAGTGGACTGCCAATTTCAGCTAATTATTTTAACGGATTTGTTGATCTTGTACTGCTGATATTTTCTGCTATATAGAGTATCTCTCTATCAGTTAGTGTTTTTCAAGACAAAAGTGAAAACAAGTTTCTGAACAGATTTACCACTGCCATGTTGGTCATGGTCAGATGAACCCTGCCAGACAGACATGTTTTACTAACAATCATACAATTCACCAAATGAACAGAAGTTGATCTATTGCTTATAGTATCTCAGAAACAGATATAATTTAGAAAATTAAATGTTGACCAATAAACCATAAAATTGAAGTCTAGATCAGATGAACCCTGCCAGACAACAAGTACACCAGGTCAATGCAACCCTTCCTTATCCAAATATAGTTGACATATTGCTTAAAGTATAGAGAAACAGACATTACAATGAAATCTTAACATTATAACTCCTTATAAAGAACCATTAAAATAAGGTCAAGGTCAGATGAACCCTGTTAGACAGACATGTACATCTTACAATAATTTCATACACCAAATATAGTGGTCCTACCCTGGGTATTACTTATAGAATCCAAGAAATAGACCAAACTAGGAAAACGTTACATTGTCCTATGAACCATCAAAAGAGGGCAAGGTCAGATGAAATCTGCTGGACAGACATGTATGTTTGATTATTATACACTGGCTAAAGGTAAAGGGAAAGGATGGAGCTCTCACAAAACATGTTTAAACCACCACATCTTGGGGTCTGTCCTAAGTCAGGAGCCTCTGGCCTTTGTAAGTCTTGTAAAAAAAATCATTTTAGTTCATTTATATGTTTTGGAGTTGAGTGTGATGTCCATTTTCTGAACTAGTACCCATTTTGTTTAGGGGCCAGCTCAAGCCTGCATCTGGATGCCAGATTTTCTCACTGTGTTTAATCCCAGTGCTGGTCTGGCTATTTTCTGTCCTATTGTTGGGTTGTTATCTCTTTGACACATTCCCTATTTTCACTCTCAATTTATGTGCACCTTATAATTATTCAATGAACCAAATACAGCTGATCTATTGCCTGCAGTGTCTGAGAAACAGACCAAACCACAAAACATCACTTAACCAATGAATCATAAAAATGATGCTAAAACCTGCCTACTTATAGTCATCCCATACTTGAAATACAGACCAATGAATTATTGAATTATAGCATCCCAAATATGGACAACCAATGAAAATCTAAACTGATCAATTATCGATGAAATGAGGTGGAGGTCAGTTAAACCCTGTATGAAGGACATGTAGACCTTGCAAGGATCCTATTTACCAAACATAGTTATCCAAGTTTGTTTAAATTACTGGTATCCTGTTGGTTTTAGAGTAGAAGATTTGGTACAAAGTTTACGACCAAGAGACAATGAATGCCAAAAGATGACAAAACCTCCCTATGTCTATCATGACCAGGTAGCTGAAAGGATAAGTGGAATGCCAATGCACCAATATAAACATAGCTTTAAATTATCCCATACTACCACAGCAGGTGTCACTTGTGGAGCAGGAGCTGCTCCCCTTACTGATCGAGCACCCATGCTCTAATTGTAGGTTTTTGGTAGGGTTTTCTGCTCTATCTTAAGTTCTCTGTGTAGTGTTTGAAGACTTGTTTGTCATCTTTTTCTTTTTTTGGTTCACAGTTTTAATGTTTTCTTCAACTTATGATTTTTTTATTTATTGCCCCTTTGAATTGGTATATTATCTCCACTTTTTACCAATCAATTTTGTCATTTTAGAGATAAGGACTGACCTCTCTTTTCAGACCTATAATATACACTGTACAGTTGAGGCAAGTATGGATACAACATGTAAGCTTGATACAGCTCTGAATTTGGATTGTGATTAAATAGTTGACACAACATAGGTTTCTGACACAGAATGAATGTGGTCTTAAACTTAAACTTAAAAACTTTTAGATTGGACATTTACCTATTTTGGTCCAATATCCAAAATCAAAATACATGGTTAGATTCAGCATATCAAAGAACACCCAAGAATTCAATTTTTGAAGAAATCTAATAAAGTTCAATTTTGAACCCTTTAGACCTCAATGCTTACCAATTTGATCACTGGATCCAAATATCAAAAATCTAAATACATATGGTTAGATTCAGCATATCAAAGAACCCAATATATTCAATTTTTGTTCAAATAAAACAAAGGTTAATTTTTTACCTCGATTTGGACTAACTTGAAAACTGCGCTCATAATCAAAAATCTAAGTACATTTTTAGATTCAGCATATCAAAGAACCCCAACAATTAAATTTTTGTTAAAATCTAACAAAATTTAATTTTGGACCCTTTGAACCTTAATGTAGACCAATTTCAAAACGGGACCAAGTATTAAGATTCTGAATACATGGTTAGATTCAGCATATCAAAGAACTCCATTTATTCAATTTTTGATGAAATCAAACAAAGTTAAATTTTGGACCTATTTGGCCCCTAATTCCTAAACTCCAAAAATCAATCCCAACCTTCCTTTTGTGGTTATTAACCTTGTGTTTAAATGTCATAGATTTTTATTTTATTCACTCATAGCAAAGTTATTGTGCAAAAATCAAGAAAAATGCTTATTTGGGCCCTTTTAGGGCCCCTAATTCTGTTACTGTTTGGTCCAAAACTCAAAAAATTAATCCTAACCTTCCTAATGAGATCATTAACCTTGTGTTTGAATTTCATAGATTTCTATTTACCTATACTTAAGTTTTTATGCAAAAACCAAGAAAAATGCTATTTTGGCCCTTTTTTGGCCCCTAATTCCTAAACTATTTAGACCACAACCCCTTAAATCAATCCCAAACTTCCTTTAGTGGTATTGAATTCTGTTTTAAAATTATAGAGATCCATTCACTAAAACTAAAGTTATTGTTCGTAACTAAATGCGTCTTCGGATGACGAAGACGGCGCAGACAACGCAGACAACGCAGACCACAACATCATACAATTATACGACGCAAAAAAAATTTTGCGGTCGTGTGATTTTTTAATAATAAGAACTAGCATTCTGATATCTGATATCTATACAGTCAAACCTGTTTTGAGAGACCACTTAATGGAGAGCAAAAAAGTGGTCTCTTAAGACAGGTTGTCTTTTAATACAGGTTCAATATATATGAAATGTACTACAAAAAAGTAAAATCACAAAAATACTGAACTCAGAGGAGAATCTAATCGGAAAGTCCATAATCACATGGCAAAATCAAATGACAAAACACATCAAAAACGAATGGACAAGAACTGTCATATTCCTGACTTGGTACAGGCATTTTCAGATGTAGAAAATGGGGGATTAAACCTGGTTTTAAAGCGCTAAACCTCTCACTTTGATAACAGTCTCATCAAATTCTGTTATATTTACAATGATGCGTGAACTAAACAGACATAATAAATAAAATATTTAAAATATGGGTACAGCAGTCATCATCGTGTAACAATTTTCAAAAGGAATAATTTAACAGAACACAAAAAACATCTATCTACAAACACATTGATTCGAATGTCTGACGTCAAAGGGATATAAAATTTGTGGTCTTTGAACACAGGTTTTTGCTTAATACGGGTGGTCTCTTAAGCAGGTTTGACTGTATCTGTATGCAGATTTTTCTTAAATCTCAATAATTAATCTTATAATTTTGTCCATTCTTAAAAAATCTAAACAATAAATGCACACACAACAATTTCTGAATTAACAGTATATTTATATTTCATAAACATGTTAGACACTTGTCTATTGTTGAAGACAATATCTTAGCATCTAGATGTCTTCAAGTCCTCTTGAGTTGTTGGGTTACTGTCTCACTGACATACCTTTTATTTATACCAGAATACATACCATCAAACATGCCACAAGGCAAAAACTAGCAGGATCAATTAACTGTATTAGTATAGGGACAAAAGCTAATAAAACAAAATGAAAACATGCCATAAACAAACATAAACACATGCAAATTAGTACTAAAATTTTTATTGAAATATATAGTTTGCTTATATAAAGCTTTTACATACAGCATAAAAAACTAATAGTATCAAATAACATGTTGAAATATGTACTACATGTACTTTTTAAAAAATAAATGTGCAGGTTTTTATTATGTTGTCTTTCAAGTAAAGTGTATTTGGTATGTAATGTGAATATACATGTCATACGTTGTGGATTCATTGATACTTTTATTGGGTATCAATTTTCATTGAAAATATCAGAAGTGGAAATAAAAGAAAATCAATGAATTTATAAACTGGTTTATCTGTTAAACCAAACCTAGCTTTACAAAAAAAAGAAAATAATAAAAATACTGAAGGTGTGACCACAATAAATGTTTTCAGCACAGTGTTTTGTTAATTAATGGTAAAGAAAGTACCAAACTTCATTTTTTTTTGTGGCTCAGGTCTTACAATAGGAAGTTAAATTTTTGTTGTTCACTTTGTTCATGGCTTTGTACAATGTCCTTAAATGGACCACAAAGTTTCACTTGATGATGAAATTTGAAGGAAAATGCCTACCATGAACAAAGCTAAACAAAGACACACATGAGAATTTTGCAATACATGGTGTCAGCCAATGTAGGATATTTTTCTTCTGATATTGTGAAGTTGACACATAAAAAAATAAATGAATCCACAATATATTCACATGTCTTTGTCAAAAATTAACATTTTTTTTATAAATAGATCAATATTTGCACTGTTGTCTTTATAAATTTTTTAAATGTCAAGACAATACATTAACAATTGAATTTTGTTTCACTTATATATGTGTACTATTGGTTATTAAACAGATTTTTGTCATCTCATATTCTGCCTTTTACATTAAATTCAAATATAAAAAATAACATATCTAAACTTTGGTTTTATTAAATTTTATGCTTAGAAATAACACATGCTTAGAAATAACACTAATAAAAATTATCCACAATATATAATAATTTAAAAGAATAGATGCTCATTAAAAAAAGTCATAAAAACATGATAAATTTAATAAAAATCTAACGAGATATATATAAAGTTACAAAGTTTTAGGAAGATAGTTCTCTCAGCATATTTTGTTCTTTATAACAATGTAACAATAAGAAAATTTTGTTCAGAAACACATATTTTAACAGAAAATTTTCAAAAGAATTTGTCAAAGAACACCTTAACAGTGTACAAAAATATCAAATAAGGACTGTCCATCTTTACATTGTTTTGCAATATGATGCTTTATACAAAAAGCAACACCATTGCCAATATATAGGTATACTGAAGTCTTGCATATTCTTTGCCGTTTATTTCAGGGGAGACAAAAAAGTTTGAACTGTTACTTTGAATTCATGCATAACACTTGAATAAAAATTCAAATCCAGTAAGGAAAGCTTGGACTAAACTCAAAATGTCTTGAAAAAGCATACAGCAACTCAGATTGGTTTAAAAACTTCAGAGTTTTAAATTCTGGGCTTTTGCAATTTTATAACATAGTATATATGATAAAAGTATACATGATTGGATGTTATTTTAGATTTTAATGAAATTTTCTATGCATAAGAACTATTTGAACTTAGACTATCTGAATATAACAAATGATACATGTAGCATTTATAATTCCAGAGATAAAACCAATGAAAAACTTGTGAAATAGATCTATAAATGTAAAGAATGGACACTAATAGCGGCATAAAATATGCAATATCTACTTTAAATTGCATTTCTCAAAAGTTAGTCCACAAAATTTTGATTAGAATTGAAATATTATTGCTGTAAACACTTCTGTTTTATTGTTTGCAAACAAAATGGGTCATAGGTATAGTAGATATATAATAGAAATTTCATCAAGATCTGAAATAAAGTCCTATCATGTAAACTTTGCATCAATTTAATACATGTAATATTATTAATAAGAAAATGCACTACAAACTACACTAGACCTAGCCCTATACTTTTACAATATCTATTATGCATTTTAGTCCTGGTATTTTTTTCAAAGCATAAACTCCTACATTTTGTGTAAAATAAAAGAAATATGAAAAGAGGGAAAATTCACCTTCAAGGTTTCACTACAGAAAGGATTAAAAATTAGAAAAAAATCAGGTCGCAAGGTTGGAAATCAACAGTAAATTTTTCCGTGATGCACACATTTGAAAATGTGTTATATATTACTTTCATGAGTATCAAATTCTTAAGTCATGCATTCAGTTAAACTGTAAATATTAAATTGTTAAACACATGAGCTATATCATGTACAATACTGGACTTAAAATGAGTAGTTCGTCTGATAATAACTTTATTTTACACAGAAATTTTAAAATGACTTTCTGAAGACAAATGTCAGTCAATTTTTACAAATTAACCATCTGCAATATAAGAATAATCTAGTGTGTCTATTGGTAACTTTCACGGAAATTTGAAACTTTCATATTTAAAAGAAAGTTTAAAAAATGTTGTCACAATAATAATTTATACTAAAAGTATACCTAATTTCTGAATAAACATGACTTTAGTTTCTATTTCAGTTGTCTTTACAAAAGATTTTATAAGTATAAATAGGATATTGATGACTTCACAACATATTTTTGAAAATTTGTAATTTTATAACAAAAATATAATTCAGTTTTCACTACTACTATTATAGGCCCAGTATTGTTGTATTAGTATTTTATAAAGATTTATTGCACATCTTTTATATCTGAGATGAAATATGGTCAGATCATACTATTAAAAGTATTCATACACAGAACGAACATTTACATACACATGAACTATAAAATTATTCTATTCAAAGAGTGAATATTTTGTTAAAAAAAATTGTTGATTCTTTTCTTATTATGCTATGTGTAATAAAATTAAGAAAGAAAGGAAGGAATCACAAGCGAAATTTAGTTAAATAAAAGTTATGAAAAAGATTGAAAATGATGTACTTATTCATTACACAAAATCTCTACAAGCAATTGACAAAACAAAAACAAACTGACAGTGCTTACATTGCTGTTATTCACCTCAAAGGAAAAAGAGTCATTTTAATTTACAGTGAAATCTGTATCAACAGAACACTGTGTAACTTGAATAGGGTTTGACTAAATGGAGATGTTGGTTATTTTATGTAGCAGTAAATAGATAAAGTTCAAGAAATATTATGAATGAATGAAGCCAAAAAATGTAGTTTAACTTTCTAAAGCTTCTTTACTGACCAAGATCTATTGACTTACAAAATATTAATCCTCTAGGGAAGGGGGTCTGAGGGGTCCTGATCCCGAAATTTAAATCCAGACAACCTGAAATTCGAAAAAAAGAATTCCTGAATCCTGAAAGGATCAATCCCGAAATCCAGAGCTTAAAAACACCTGATCCCAGAGTCCTGAAAAAGTTCTGACCCCCTCTTTAGGGTTGTAGTTGTTCACAACGGGACCTATGCACACAACTAAAAGTCATGCATGACCTTAACTGGTAAATGTGACCCATGTGTAGTTTTGACCTTTACTTAATCTTCTAAGTTAAATCAAACTTTGATAAAATCTTCTTTTTTTTTTTAAGTAAAGAGCATATTTTGTGTCTGAAGCTTACTAATATCCATAATATATCCACTAACAAATTTCACAACAATTTTGACTTCTGGGTATTAAAGGTTTCCCACTTAGAGAAAATTTTACTTATTAAAATGTTTTTTGGGGAGTGTAAAGAGAATCATTATAAAGATACCAATATCTTAATTACTCAAAGCAAATAATTTTCAGCAAAATTTTTCTTCATTTTTAAAACAGGAATGCTTCAAAGCATTAATTGAATTTTTATTGGTATATCACATTTAAAGCTAATATAATGCCTTGTTTTAGGTATATATAGAGATCAAATCAACAACAAAATTTAAGTTATGTACCACTTATTTAAGAATAGTGAACTACATGTAGTAAAATTTGAGATCAGAAATTAAAAAATTCTCCTTAAAAAATACACTTACATTATGTATTTAGGTGAAAGGTTGCAATATGACCCTCAATTTAAAATACTGATGTCTCACAAATGTACTTTATGTTTCTTTCAAGCAAACATGCATTAAAACTATCAAAAATATTGTCACTTTTGATATTTTTTTTTATTTTGATAGATGTCATAATGTTGCAAAATACCTCTTACTTTTTCATTTTTTTATACAACAATTTAATCTATTCTTCAATGAATTTAGTATTTATAACAAAACTTCCATCTTCACATGCAAAATCAATGAAGCTTTAAATACCTTTTAACAGTTGACAAAATCCAAAACACACTATAATGATGTTACTAGTGTATAGCAGAATCAATTGCCATAGAGATGTTGCCATAGAGATGTTAAAAGAATAATGGAAAACTATGCTTCATAGCAATGATGTAAAGAATGATTTCTCTTGGATTGGAATTGAATTCACTGTTGAAATTCTTTCATGCTCTGCCAACTTTAAAAAAGTTCATCAGTATTCCATAATACTGTGTTTTTTTACTGCATCATATATTTATGTCCTTACAATGTTTCAATTTTTTTGGGTCTGAGTCCAAGCCTTATATAGTCATATTTAAAATTAACAAGATAACAAAAACATTTACATTGCATTACATTTTCAAAATAGTCTATAAATTAAGAGAAAAATAACAAGTCAATCGGTGGATTTCAAAGAAGCACTTTCATTATAAATGGAATGTAAGAAATGAGGCCCTGCATGGGGTAATCATATAATTGTATGATCATAAAAATGTTTAAAACAGTAATTATATAATTATCAATTTTATATGAATGGTAATCAAATAATCAAAGCGTCAAATTTATGAGTTTGTCAAATATTCAATAACAATTGGTCCATAACCAAGTAGTCAACTACTGTGAAAATACTTTTATTCGTGGGGTACCAATTTTCGTGGTTTTCGTGGATGACTTTATCCACAAATTTAAGTGTCCAAGGAAATAAAACAACCATTACACGGAAAGATCCCCATCGGTAGGTTTGACTACTGATATGATCTAGAGAATATATTGAATAACGCCAAATCTGAGAATACTTTAATAGCAGTCACAGAACTACAACCGCGTGCAGTATTATACCCATTTAATATACAAAATTTAGTCCTGGTATCTATGATGAGTTTATTTACTATCACTGGGTCGATGCCACTGCTGGTGGAGATTTATTTCCCTGAGGGTATCACTAACCCAGTTGTCAGCACTTGTGCTGACATGAATTATCATTTATATGGTTACATTTATAAATTTACTGTTCACAAAATTTTAAATTTTTGAAATACTAAGGCTTTTCTACCTCAGCCATAGATTACCTTAGCTGTATTTGGCAAAACTTTTAAGAATTTTGGTCTTCAATGCTCTTCAACTTCGTACTTTATTTGGCCTTTTTAACTTTTTTGAATTCGAGCGTCACTGATGAGTCTTTTGTAGACGAAAGGCGCGTCTGGCTTATATACAAAATTTAGTCCTGGTATCTATGATGAGTTTATTTAATCTTTAATAACCTTAACTGTACAACTTTTGATCTATTAATTCTCTTAAAAAATAATTTTTGATCTATGAAAGTCAGATTACCGGTATTGATATGCTTGTATGATAAAGTGTTCAGTTTATATCCTCATAGTTCTTGTACATATGGGAAATTATAATTTCATGCTGGACTTGATTTTGATGAGAATTATTTGACAATTTATAGCATTTGCTTATGTTACTGTTTTATTTAGGTGACATGTTTATGGCCTAATTACCTCCTTTGATGGTCTTTAATCTGTTGATCACTTAATCATGGTTTAATTACTGTTATCACTACGATTGTAAATCGGGTCAATGTCTACTTTGCAATTCCTAAATCCAGACTATTTGTAACCTTCGTTTCTAAAGACTTTAATTTTTCATTTTTCAATTTTTTTTAGAAAATTAAAAATCCATGAATTTAAAAACCCAGGAACATGTAAATATTGCTCAAACCACGAAAATTGATACCCACAAATTAAAGTACTTTTACAGTTTTATCAACAAACCCATGCAGTGTCCAAGAAAATAAATGCATGGCAAATTGTAGTGGTTTTGATAACAGTGAATATAAAATCATTCATTAACATAATATTATCTAAATGTAACAACATGTAACTAATTAGCTACTGGTAACCATGGCAATGACATGCAGGTCATACCCATTCTTTACTAGGAAACACCCGGGTCACTGCCATCTCCTGAGAGTTCGTTGGCGGCCTCCGTAGACTCTGCGTCTGCAATGATACATGAAATATTGAGAAATTAATGACGGAAAATAATTAATGAAATATTCACATACTATCTATTAATCGCTTTTTAGAGAACAAACATATAAACTACTAAGGAATATATTGGGGTCACAAAATTGCCAGAAAGTTGAATTTTTTTGTACGAGTTTGAGAAAGACAGTTTCAGCAATTGTTCTATTGTTTCCATTCACCATTTGCAGAGATTTGCTGTCAGCAAAAATTGTGACAATATCATCAGAGTTTTTAGATATCTTTGAGAAAGAGACTAAGACTCTTAAACTAATTTGTATTAGAAGTATAATGTGATTAGAGATTGTTGGTATGCACATTTTTGTTTTCATTTTAACTTGTGACCAAATGTTAAAAAATCAATGATGCTGTATTTATGATGCTGCCCAATTATGATTTTTTTTCTTTGCTATATAATAGTGCAATCTAAATAAAAGTAAATCCTAAACAAATGTAAAATGTTATAACATTTTTAAAAAAAAAAGGAAGACAACTCATTTTAAAAAAAAGTTTTAACCATTACAAATTAATGCAATACTTAAATTGTAGAACTGCAAATGCAATGAACTTAAGCTTGAAACTGCAAAAAACAGGGAATTAAAAACTAGAACATAATTTTTAAGGCCCTTTTAATTCCAGATTCAAACAATTTGTATAAGTATATTTACATAGTTTTGTAAGAAAAAAACTATAATTTTGTATCTGCCAATTAACAGTGGTAAAAAAGGATAAAAAATTTAACATCATATGAGTAAACCTACGTGAAAATAAGAAATTATCAAAAGGAAACTAAAAGAAAAAACATGTGACATTACACAGCACCTACCAGTTCAATTTTAACAAAAAAATACTGAAAGTGATAAACACAATACATGTAGCCAAACTTTCAGTGCAGATTTAACCCTAATTTGCTAGGTGCGAAAAATCACTTCATCAAAACCATGTGAAAAAAAAAATAAAGGACTGTGCCAGGAGAACATGAAATACCTAAACTTAAATTAGTATTGAGATTGTATTTACTGAGTAACAGGCTATTGAATGAACAAACTAGTGTATAAAAATTTCATAAAGATTCTTTTTTTTTCGGGTGGGCTTGTCAGTTTCACTTAATGAGTTTTGAATGTACCCTTGGTATCTTACTTCTTTCATTTTTACCTTAAAATATTTTATGAGTCAATATTCTTGAGTTTAAATCTTTGCCCTTTTCCTTGTAGCAAAATAATTCAACAGTCTGTAAGATGAAATTAGGTAATCTGTCTGACGTTATGTCAGATTTTGTGTCGTCTTTGATTTTCATATTCATAACGAGAATGATTATAAAGGTCATGAACATCAACATATGTTGTACTATTTGTAAAACCTATAATAAACTTGAAAAAAACCTAAAAAGACTTCAAAATATGACCAAAACAGCCTATGCCGTATGGGCTTTGCTCATTGTTGAAGGCTGTACAGTGACCTATAATTGTTAATGTCTGTGTCATTTTGGTCTTTTGTGGATAGTTGTCTCATTGGCAATCATACCACATCTTCTTTTTTATCAGATAAATCTAACACGTTATTACAGTCACACAAAACATTTTCAAGCAAAAACAAATAACATATATTACCAATGAAAATAATCAACTTGATGACATTAATCATTTCCAGAAAATATATTTTTATAAGTAAATAAAATAAATGATTTTACTGATGAAAATTTCACTATTTTCAGGAAAAGCAAAAAATGAAAAAGACACATATATGTCCTCCTTTTGCAGTAGATGACACAACCATTAACATAGTTTTAAAAATACCTTTGAAAGCTTAAAATCTAAATAAAGATATTTATAGATTATCAATGGTTCTTCAAAAATGATAAGCCTTCAGTGTTTTTTAACACAATGTACATATATATGAAAACGGTATGCATATTAATTTATATTAGCAGATGGATCTGTTATCATTCAAAGCAATTCTTATTAAAAAGTCTTTCAAACATATACTAACATTTACAGAAAATATATATGATAAATGTTTTTATAAGGAAGATATGTACAAAGATTAAGGATTTATAAAAGCAGTTTATGATGATTATAGTTTCCTCTAACTTGCTGTTGGGTTTGTTTATAAATTGCAGGATGGATTAACATATGATGCAAGCAAAAGCATGAAAATGTTGAAATGCATTAATTTTGTTTTTCATCTACCAGTCTTATTAACAGTGAATGTCTAATTTAGGCTTAATTTTTTTATTCAGATTCAATTTCATCTATTTTTGTAAGACATGGAATTAAAATAAACAGCAATTTCACACAATTATTTCACAAACAAAGTTTAAATCATTATTAGGGGAAAGGATTTTACAACTTATAAGATTATTCTGTGCAATAGAAGGTACCACTATTTTGACAGGGTAATTCAGGTTGTGAAAGGATTCGTAGAGTGAGTGACTATACCTCAAACCATTGATGCATAAACAAATTTTCTCTTTACAGGGGCCTCTTGTTCTTGATTATCGTCCAATACATCATTGGGACTCTGCTTAACCATACACAAAAAAGGTTGTTATGTTTAATTTATAACAAAAGAACAAAATAGTTCATGTTGTCTTTTTCAGTATTCATCTAAAGCATTCTAAGTAATATTTCAAAAGTGTGCAACAAAATGTTGTGATTGGTTAAAAACATCTTAAATACCGGGTAATGGAGATTCAACCAATCAATGACAGGGCATTAATTTTCATTTTCAGGTACAATTAATGAAATTACTCATAGTCATTTACTTTCTGAAACAGTGTAGAGGAACTACATTAAGTATTTCCCAGATACTTTTTTGTGTTTATTATCTAATTACTTTGGATATTTGACAAAAATTATTAACACCTGTCAGTACAATGTATTAACATTTTATAAACTCATTACTGAAATGGACAGAAAATTATACAACAACAAAAATGTCATAATTCTGATACTGACTTCTTTTGGACTCTTCTAGCTATGACCCAAACTACACAAAGTCAGATGAAGCTGTACTGGGACAATTATTTGTTAACATAAACATGCTATTTGCTCATGACACACTACCATGCATGGGGGTCTCATTGGAGGGTTCTGATCCTGGAGCCCGCTTTCTGTTTAGTCAGATTCCTGTATCCTGCTTACACTATGTACATAAGCAATTCTCATTTTTTGTAATTTCCCGTGTCGTGCTAGATTTCATTTCCCGTTTTCAAAGCACAATAATTTGACTTTCACGTATCACGCTTACAATAAATTGGCAATCCTGCGTCACGCTTAGACCCCAATGGAACCCTTATGCATTATCTTCTTACAGCAATCCTTGGAAATCTACTAAACTAGAGTGTCATGCAGACATGTCTTGCCTACATAAGTGAAACTGGCCTAATTTTGATATTGAAATTCTACAGTACTATGGTCGAACTATATAAATCAAATGGGAATTAATAACTACAGATAATTAGCTTAACAAATATAATAAGGTAGAACTATACTATTCACTTAACTAATTGTGAATCAATGAACCATGAAAATCAGATCAAGATCAGGTCACCTTAGTAGAACAGACATGTACACTTTATAATTACATACCAAATATAGTTGAAATGTACTGTATTGCTTACTGAGAAACTTGTTCTATGAGCTAATAGTATAAGATCAAGGTGATGTCACATTATTAAACAGACATATACACTTTGTAATAAAAGACCAATTCCAGTTGACCCATTATTCAGGAAACATAACACTGACCTTTGCACTATAAATCATAATAAATGAGAAACTAATCTTATCATTATAGCAGTGTTCTCCCCAGGCCGTTTTAGCGTCGCGGTACCGCGACGCTATATTTTCTTCCCGTGACGCTATAATAATTACCGCGACGCTATAATAATTTCCGCGTTGTTTATTTATAGTTTTTGAGAAGTCACTGAGTCATGAAAATAAGGTCAAGGCCAAATACCATAGGCTATAAAAGGAAACTTTGGATCCTATACAAATTATAAATTGTTTAGCTCTTATACCATTTAAAATATTTAGCATTTGTCTTCAGATTAGCATTCTTGTCTTGTCTTAAAACCATTTATTGGAGGAGAAAAAACATTGAATTGAATTGAAGACGAGGTCAATGTCAAATAACACCTATTGTATGGACATATATTGTCAGTAATGATTTCATTAATTAGTATCAATATTCGAAAAAAAACTCAGAAATTGACAAAAACAAAACACAAAATTTTTAAACCATTGTTCTTTTAATAATGTTAAATTTAAGAGTGTTGATAAATACAGCAAAATGTTTTAAATTATGTAAATGTATATAAGAAAGGTGATATGCCAATACACGATGTACATGTGTTTACATAATAAACAGGTAAGAAAATGCATATCAATATCACACAACACCAAATATTAAGACAGTTAACCAGAGTAATTCAATTGATTGAAAGAAAAGAAGTAGACTATATAATACAACATAGCTTTATATCAGAGTACAATGTCAAAGAAACCTCAAATTGATTGCATGCTTAAAGCTATAGGTCAAAATTTAATTGAAGATTATGCAAATCATGCATTATAAAATTGATATAAAATATGTTGAAAAAAATTGGAATGTCAGTAATGAACAAGAATGTGTCCTCAGTACATGAATGCCCCACTCGTACTGTCATTTTCTATGTTCAGTGGACCATGACATTGGGATAAAAACTCTAATTTGGCATTAAAATTAGAAAGATCATATCATAGGGAACATGTGTACTAAGTTTGAAGTTGATTGGACTTAAACTTCATCAAAAACTACCTTGACCAAAAACTTTAACCTGAAGCGGGACAGACGGACAGACGAACGGATGGACGAACGGACGAACGGACGAACAGAGGCACAGACCAGAAAACATAATGCCCCTCTACTATCGTAGGTGGGGCATAAAAAGTATTCCAAGATACAGTATAATACTTAGAACCAAATGCAGCTTGCAAGGTAAGTATATATAAGTAGCAGTAACTTATTGGTAAGTATGGAAATACTATGAGACTGCAGAATTTCTTACGAAAATGATTCTATCCATATTTTCTTTGGAGCTTTTATAGCTGAGATCTTTTGAAAACGATAGCGGAAATTAAACTAGACGTGTCAAAGCCAAACGAATGGCCCCGTCTCAAAAAGTTGAAAAATCTGCAATTTCAATAACACATGTGGACACAAACCTGATGGTTGTCTGACATATCAAAAATCAGCTCAAAATATGGAGGCGTATAGGCAAAAGGTCTGTGATTTTCAACAATTTTAAAAGTTGTAAACCCTTAATTTTGGCAAAAATTAACAGAGCGGAACAAAACTTAAACTTGATCTGTTACTTATCAGGAGTAACTCACAAACCTAAAATCAGTGATTTTCAACAATTTATTAAAGTCCATAGCCCGTAATTTGGGCAAAAATTAGCCCAGCGGAACAAAACTTAAACTTGATCTGTAACTCATCTTGGTTAACTCACATGCCAAAAATCATCCCAATATCTGAAGGAGTTTAGAAAAAAGTCTATATAACTGTGATTTTCAACAATTTATCAAAGTCCATAGCCCGTAATTTTGGCAAAAATTAACGGAGTGGAACGAAACTTTAACTTGATCTGAAACTTATCATGGTTAACTCACATAACAAAAATCAGCCCAATATCTGAAAGCGTTCAGAAAAAACTGTGTATTATGGTTTGTTGCGGAATGACGGAATGACGGAATTACAGAATTTTGGACAAGGGTAAAACTATATGGCACCGACAACTTCGTTGCGGGGCCATTAAAAAAGAATGCTCCTAAAAGCTATATCTATCACCTGATAGTTTTGTATTCATAAAGATTGATCAAGACTCGCAAATTCCACTCCAAACCATTCAAAAACAGGACCTGAATGGCTATGTAAAATTCCTTAGTTACTGAAGCATATAAACTTAAGTGCCATTATATTGCATACCAAATATAAATGATTTATAACTTTCTAAAATGAAATGAACCTTATTAGAAAAGTTTCCAATAGAAGTTGATGACATTAACTTTCTTAATATATTCTATTTATAGCAATGGAAGCCATGTTGTTTACTCAGTTACTAGTCTGACATAGTTTTGAAAGCAGACGACACAACTGATGAAATCAATTTAGTTTCAGAGCACATGATCTTTTAGAAAATAAATGGATAACAAACAGACGGACAACAGATGAATGTGATGGCAATGACTAAAATGTCCATTTACTCCAGATGAGCTAAAAATATAAATAAAGTGAACCTTTAAAACCATAACAGAAAAGCTCAACTGTCCCAGGACCATGTGATATATATAATGAAAGTCAAAAAATCATACTAAGGGTAAATCATATGTAAACAAAAATTCTGCAATCAATCTAAGGTTAGAAAAAGATTACCATGAGTCAGATGGCAGTTTCACTCATCTGTAGATAAAAATAACATGCTTACATTAAAAAAACAAAGCAATCATTCAAATATGCTAAAATCGAAAACAAAATTCTACAAACAAGCAAAGATTTCAAAATAGAAATTGGCAGTTTCTAACAGAGCTTAATGTAGAAGAAAGAAAAGAAAACTAATCGGTTTATTCCTAATCAATAACTGGGTTATTCTGTAACTTGGATTACTGTGAATTCATTATCATTCGTTGGATACCAATTTTCATGGATTTCGTTGGGACAAGGAAACCACAAATTCAAATGTTCAAAAAATTCAAAAATTTGTTGTAGGATTATATGCAGACTTTTGGAAAACCATGATTTCAAATATCCACGAAAATGCAAATTTTCCTCCATCCACGAAAATTGGTACCCACAAAAAAAAAATTAATCCACAGTAAATTATAAAATATACCTAAAATGAAAAGTATTTGAAATAATTTAATTGTATAAATAAGTATTTACAAAAGATTAGAATCAGGAATAATTATCATATTTAAATATATCCATTTCTATGTGAAATACCTTCATGTTTACTCAGAAACATAAAACCCTCCTATTTCAATGGATTTAGATGTAGACATAAATGATAACAACAAAATTGCCTTGTATGATATAGATATACAAGACAAAGTGAAGCTATATTTTAAGAAACAAAGATTGACATGCCGTTAGTTGTAGATGAAATTTTATATATCATGATAAGAAGTCATTAATTTATGATAAACAGATTCATTCTGGTATCTTAGATATACCAACTGGATCAAGAATTATTTATATTAATCATTTTTTGTGTTGTTGTAAGGTTCTTTTATATGTCTAACAGTCCAATCTTCACTTTTTCTAAAAGCTGTATCGCTACCCTCCTTAATTTTTTTAAGAGAGTGTCACAAGTCAGGAGCCTGTTATTAAATAATGGTTATGGATGGTTGCTGTCTGCCATAAGTTTTTCGTTTATTGTATTATCATAAATTTTGTTTGAATTTTGTTCACATATTTACATGCTGAAGTTCTTTACTGTGTACTGTCTAAGTTTTCTCATTGTTCAAAGCTAACTTGACAATCATAGTAGTGATAGTATATAACCTGTATTTTTACAAATTCAATTTTAAATTAACAGAAAGTGCAGAGCTTTTGTGTTAATTCTAAGCAGCATTCAATATATCATTCCGTACTTTATTACCTTTTTCATCTAGTAACATTAAAAGTATGATTTCTTAATTTCTTTTACATGTTGCAATTCAACACATTAATATAATTATTTTACCAAATTATATAATTATAGTTATAAAGAAACACAGTTAGTTACAAAAAATGAGGATTAAAATTAGAGAAACGGACCCCAATCCAAAGTCTAAGAATAAAAGAAAAGTAAAACTTTGAAACCCAAAATACTATTGTGTTAACAAATGTTCTTGTTAGTGTTGAATTTGTATTTATTTTAATATCAAATCTATCAAGTGTTGAAATAATAAACTATCATAAGCAAATATATGTCTCAGTGGCAGATACAGGGATGGCATAGAGGTTATCATCCTTTTTGAATAATAATTTTTCTGTATTTTTATCATTTTGGACAAGTATGCCCCTTCCCCTTCCATGCCTTGATCCTTCTTTTTGTCTTGCTTGTGTAAATTAATCACAAAACTGACACTGCCATAAATTGCAGGCATATGTCTGGCAACTTCCAACAAGGGCAAGACAAAAACTGCTCTGGAAAAAGTTAAAGTAAATTAAAGTCATCTGTTCAGCTGAATAATGACTTAGTTTTAAAAAAAAATTAACAAGTATGCGTTTTGTTGTAATGATTTGAAGTATTAAGCTAGCCTTAAATTTAAGAATCTAAAATTGTTTTATTTGTGTAGCATTTAAAACTAACTTAACAGTTAAAACTAACTCATCAAATAAAGCAAAAATAAAAAAAATCCAATTCTATAATTTTTTTCAAATTAAGATTTCTTTCCTTCATACAAACAATAAAAGATCATTTGTTATTTAGTAAAGCATTTAAGCATTTATATGTATAGAAAGCTTGCCTAGCTCTATACAACCCCTTATACAATACTACCTTCAATTGCCTCTCCATTTGGCCCTGTTAATTTGGTCTAAAATATTTGTAAAGTTTAAACAGCAGGCGATATTCCTCTTAAAAAGTTCTTATAATTCATTTTAAAAAAACTGTTAGTAAAGGGAAGGTAGTAATATATTACCAGTGTGTTTAATTGAAAGCAAGACAACAACAATTTGAAAAGCACAGAAAAATCATGATAATCAAAATTAAAGCTGACAATCAGACATTGCAATAAAGTAAAAATATTGAATGATATGGCCTTTTTAAAATTCAGAGATTAGAATAAATCAGAACAATCAAAATAACTGAAAAATTAGTTACATATTGCTACTGTAGATTAGCATTATCATCTTTCCCTTTTCACGGTCTGCCCTTTGTTTACCTTTAAAGACTTTCCTTTAAGGATGTCTGCTTGTCATGTTTTGGAATTTTTGTCAGATTTTCGGAATCCTCTGGTTTTATCCATTTGAATGCCTTAAAAAACTTTCCCCATGAACCCCCATTTTTCTTTTTATAAATCTTTTACATGTATAATTATAAGTCATTTGTAAAAGTCTTATAAAATTTTCTTTATGTTTTAATAGTATTTGAGAACTTTAACTGGTCAATGATAAAGCAATGAAAAATCAAGAGAAAACATTTTCCGGCCAAAATTCCAATGGCTAATATCTCGAAAACAAGCACATTAACCCCTATAATTTTTTTTTGCTTTTTTGATTCATCAATTTATTCCCTATCATTACATACTAGATTTATGAAAAGTTATTTATTTTGATACTGAGCAGCGAACATCCTTAATGTGAGCTTAAAAACACCACTGAAATTAATAATTGATTACAGATCAAAACAATCTTCAAAAAAAAACTTTTCTGACTGTAAGATTCATAGCTTTTTATGACCCATATATGATTGAAAGATAATGACTGACTTCCAATTCAGGTTGATTGATAGTACAACTGTCAATCAATTTGATAACAGAAACTTGTGAAATTTTACAAGTATCAAAGGCGTAGAGAACAATCATGGTATTATATTGATCTTCAATCAGTTAATGAACTTTCAATGGTATTTTTAAACATTTTATTCTAATTCCTACCAACTTTTACCAAAAGGTGCTTATATTTTTTTAAGATAATCTCATGCTATACTTGAACCTTCTACATAATTTGAATACAATAAAACATACCAGTGATATCTGAGTTGTTGGTAAGTTTTGCTTCATCATATTCACCCATTTGTCAGTATCAGCAGGATCATCACACTGTAATTAAATCGTTAAACCATTTTTTAAGAACTACATATTTCATATGCATTTTGTGACATCATAATATATTCATAGACAGATGAAATGTTCAAAGAAATAATGAAATAAAATTGAGAATGGAAATGGGGAATGTGCCAAAGAGACAACAACCCGACCATAGAGCAGACAACAGCAGAAGGTCACCAACAGGTCTTCAATGCAACGAGAAATTCTCGCACCCAGAGGCGTCCTTCAGCTGGCCCCTAAACAAATATAGACTACTTTCTGATAAAGTCAAGTTGTTCGTAAATGAAAATAACCCTTTATAAATTTTCTATTTTAGAAGTGCTTTTCTAGATTTAATTTCATCAGGAACTCTCAAAACTAAACATTTGAAAGTAGGGAAGGTATAAGTACCCAAATACAGGAGGAGATATATGACAAAAAATGGCACTAGAAAAAAGAATAGAAAAATTTATCTATGGTTAACTTTGCAATTGCCTGATGGAGTTTGAACTTTAGTTTCTAGATTATAAAATTGAGAATGGAAATGGAGAATGTGTCAAAGAGACAACAACCCGACCATAGAACAGACAACAGCAGAAGGTCACCAACAGGTCTTCAATGTAGCGAGAAATTCCCACACACGGAGGAGTCCTTCAGCTGCTATGCGTATATTATCAGCAAAGAAAAGAGATTTTATTTCTTGCAAAATAACTGACTAATTCTTGTACAAATATGAACAAATTAAGGATATGATGACCTATAATTCCATATATCTAGGTCATTTGGTGTCTAGTGGATATAAATCTCATTTGCGATCAAACATACCATAGCTTTTTATTTTCATATTGTAATTATATAAGAAATCATATACTCACCTGAATATAGAATGTTCTTTTGGCTGTTACTACTTCAAACAAATTATCTCTACTCGAATGCCTGTACAAGTAAAATAAATGGTTTTTTCACTATACTACTTTTCACCACAATGTAGGTTGTATTCTATTCAAGGATTTCACAGAAATTATTAAAGAACTGAAAACATGCAAGAAACAGCTATAGCAGCATTATTACTAAAACAGCACAATTTTTCATCATATTAGACATGGTTTTCATGGTAACCTAAAATAATAGAGGAGATAATTATTAATGCACATGAATGGTTCATTTAAATCTGTAAAGAAAATCTAAAAAAATAAACAGACGTAATAAGTCTATCTTTAAGAAATAATTGATGTAAGCTATACTTTATTGTAGTTTTAACATGGGTAGGCATTATATTCACGATTATTTTTGCCCAAGCGTAAAAAAAAAACCATGAATATTTAGCCTACCCATATTAAAAATACAATAAAGTATAGCTTGCATCAATTATTTTGATTCTGTTTAGGACAATTAAGGTAATTTCTATATGTGTAGAGAGTTTGTATAGGCTCTTCCATTAACTTCCCTTTTTTGTAAGTAAACAGGCAACAACTGGCAATGTGATTTTTCAGAGGGAGAAGTTGTGAACCGCTAGCATGAAATGGTTGTCGTATCTAGGTCAAATACATGTATGTCAATTTCAAACTACAACACATTACAGTCATAATAAATGAATTAGTAACAACATGTGTATCATTTAAGAGTTTGTAAGTGTTTTAAGTTGATAAACATTATGAGATATATTAAATGCATGCCAATTTGATAAAACTCATTATTCTGCAGTAGTCAATATATGCATGTGGAAACAAATTTTATTGGATTTAGAGCATGGGTTTATTCACAAAGCAAAAAAAGCATGTCATATTAGAACTGTATTCAAAATGTCATATCCATTGTAACAGAAGATAAAATTGAGAATGGAAATGGGGAATGTGTCAAAGAGACAACAACCCGACCAAATAAAAAACAACAGCAGAAGGTCACCAACAGGTCTTCAATGTAGCGAGAAATTCCCGCACCCGGAGGCGTCCTTCAGCTGGCCCCTAAACAAATATATACTAGTCCAGTGATAATGAACGCCATACTAATTTCCAAATTGTACACAAGAAACTAAAATTAAAATAATACAAGACTAACAAAGGCCAGAGGCTCCTGACTTGGGACAGGCGCAAAAATGAACACTTTTAATCAAACTTTAACTACATGCATTCATGTGTAATTACATATTATACATAAAATTTCATAATACCTTAAAATCATACTTATTTTTCAACATGTACTCAGCATTATCTGGAATTTTTCTGTTGACTGTAATACTGATATAAATCCTTTTTCTGACCAAATTTTTTCGCTCTCTCCAATTATAAATAGGGGCTTGTATACATTAAGCTTAAACAGGGAGTTAAAAACAATTTAAAGTGGATCATTGGCATATATTTCCCCAAGATAGATTTTCTTGTACTTTAAAAGAATGTAGATTTTTCCACGATTTTTTCAAAAATTTAATAAAAAGTATGGATCACTGTGCTATTTTTCAAACTACAAGACGTGCAAATTGCCTAAATTTGCATAGATTGTTCATAAAAAAAACCATTTTTTGTGAATCAAAAGAAATCTATAAGATAGAATTTTAAAATAAAGATAGGTTTTAATAAAGGCATTAAGAAAATAAAAATAAAAAATGATGTCACCGACCTTGTGTTCTTGCTACAAGTAAAATTGAAAATTTCTCTATGTAAAAATTTAACTATGGGAGTTATCTCTCCTTGAATAGCTAAGCTGACAATTTATTTGATCAAACACATATATATTAATTGTTTGATCAATCAGTCTAAATAATGCATAAGTAACTTATTTTCCTTCATTCCAACAAACAGTTTACCCCATCCATGGCCAATCTGTCTCAAAATTTGCAGAGAAAAGAACTAGACCTATTGTGAACACTACTATTTTTAAAATTCAAGATTGTGGTGTACAGTTGATCTATCTTAAAAGACATGCAGGTTAAATTTTGTCCAGCTTTAAATTTATGTGCAACTGTTTGGAGATAACTCTTTAAAATATCACTTATGTGTTGTTCAGTTGGAAATAGAATCTATACATCAAAATCAAATTTATTTTTAAAAAAGCATAACAAAATAAATGGAACTTAACACAAAACATAGTCAAATCAGGATCAGGGGTAAATCTATATGTTATTTGACACAGGAAGCATAAAAAGTGAATTACTTACCCTGATGAGGATCTTCTTACATCAATGATGTCAGCCTTTGGTAATGTTCTAAGGGGCTCTTTTGCCTGCAATAATGAAATCAAACCTTACACTACAGTGATATTAAATTGAAAAGTTGGTATTTTAATATGCTAATATGAAGTTTTTTTGCTCTAAGCTTGATTCCTTTGAGTTCACAAGCAACTTTCTCATATTGATTTATTTCATAGAAGGGAGATCAAATGAGCAAAAATGCTGATTTGTTCCGACAGGGATCTATTTGACGTTTTTTTATAAGGAACGACCATCTTTCATTAAAATTTCACCATCATCAAATTTTTTTCCCATAGTTAACTTGCCAGTTCCAATCATTGGAAAATGTAGTGAAACTGTTTTGGCTGTTGTTCTTTTGCTAGTCCATATAATTTTTGTTTTGTTAATTACATGTTTAAAATTACTAGTACATGTAGTAAATGTACAGGGCAATAAGTACAGACTCCCAAACCCTTCTTGAAAGATTATCCTTAGACACAGCTAAAATACTTTTTCATGGAGATCCCTGCTGTGAAGATCTAATAATCTAAGAGTGTAAGCATTTCCAATATTCAAAACTTACTCTGTCAGAACTATAATATTGAAATCCACTTTCAGAAAACACAAAATATCTTCTCTTCCAATTCTTTCTCTACAAAATGCATATTTTACTTCTTAATATTTCATAATAATGATATTATTAAAGGTAAAGAAATTTGTAACATTGGCTTTACATTCTTCTGTTAAACATACAAATGCCAAAAAGGTCAATTTCTTACAAAATGAAATATTAAATTTTATCATTTTTGAATGAGGTGAAGTTCTTTTCAAAGAAATATATATAAGTAACAATTACATAGTACAATTTAGTTATTCATTAATAATAACATTAGATGTATGTTTCATTATAATACGTTATTCTGATTGGCCAACTGCACATCTCGTGCTATTCCTGAAACAATTGTATTAGACAATAACATTTATCATTCATGATGACACAAGGTCCCACAATGAAGTGCACAGGTAAATTAAATGAAAACTTGATAAAATCGTGTTTTCATAATTCTAGCTAAAAAAATGTAATTATAAGTATTGAATGCTTCTTTTTGTAACTTTATAGGGTTTTGTAAAAGCGTTGACCGTGCGCACATTTTTAGTATGAAGCGCTTCCGCGCTTCATACAAAATGTACTTCGGTCAACGCTTTTACACCCCAATAAATTTACAAAAAGAAGCATTCAATTCTTAAATACAATTCATACAATTTTTAAAATATTGTATCAAGATATGTATTGCTATTACTTAATTCTCTCTTGGTGTGTGGTGTATACACATGCAACAATGATGAATTGTTGAGGCAGTATATAAATAATTCCTACAAGTAAAACCATGTTTCCAGTAAGCAAAAAGTTAAATCAAGCATACAATTATACAATTTAGGGGAAACAATTAACTCTTTTATGTTTTCCACAAAAAACAAACTCAGTGGAAAACAAGTACCGATTCAGATTCAATATTTTTTTTATTTTTTTGTCCTTTTAACATGCTTAAGTACAAGACAAAAGTTTGTGGAGGGGTTAAATAAATAAATAAATAAAAGTACCTACCATACCACCTTGTTTGTGGAGGGGTTAAATAAATAAATAAAAGTACCTACCATACCACCTTGTTTAACACAGTATCCACTAATATAACTTTGCATAGCACTAGCTGACAGACCTGATGACTCATTTGGACTTTCATCTGATGACCCTGGTTCTTCATCACTGACCTTCATATAAAACAATGTTACTTGTAAGAAAATTTAAAGAAAACAATCTACATTTGTTATAACTTTTCGTCTTACTTTCCGGTGTACTTCTTGCCATTGTCAATGTAGAACTATTTTAATATATCAAATTCAACTACATGATATCGATATCAGAATTAAGGGATGATATTGGCCATTTTTCTTTTCAAAATCTATAAAAGATACATGTATATTGTCAACACTTGAGCAATTTTTTAAAATAGTAATGTTAACAGTTCTTAATTTAAAAAGCAGTTTTTAAGTAATTTTCAGGAAACAAAGTAACTGGAATTTGTTAAAACAACTAACAAAAATCAAAACAAATGTTAATAAAATTACGATTGTTTTCCTTGAACACTAAAGGTGGTCTTGTGAGTTAAAGGAGGACAAGATAATTTTTTGTTCCATAATCTCTTCCCCTATCTTTTAGCTTAATGTAAGTTCAGCATTTTATCTTTTTTTATTTCATTGCAGTATTTCTTGTACAAAATTATCTCCCTTTAACTAAAAGATATGGTTTTCCCGCCATTTACTGCATGTAGTTCTAAATCTACAGAACCCTAGCTCTAGTATGGTCCTTATGTTATTTTTATGATATATCCATGGTCCACAAATTATCAAAAAATATCATAAGGACCATCAGAGCTACAATTACCGTGTGCAGCTATTTTAAAATCTTTTTTACATGGTGATATTTACAATGCCTTTTAATGCTTTCTTTTAAATGAAATTGAGTTCACTGTGACGAACTATGAGACATTAGTATACTAGCATGGTTTTTAACAGCAAAACATTCTATTAAGCAAATCATGTACATTGTAACTCAAACATGTTTTATTATATCAAAACTTAACATATATTTCCTACAATATCAAAGCCTTGAAAAAATAACCACATAAATTGTATACACATGTTCAATTGTAACGGTTTATTTCTTCCTCTGTGATATTTTATCCTGAGGATAATTTGTCCCAGTAATTTTTTTCCAGGCATGGTATTGCACAGGTTGATTTTTTCCAGAGGAGTGAAAATCTATCTGTGTTATGCGGATAGTATGTACCGGTATATATTTGCCTTACTATATTTCACAGAACCGTGTGAAATAGAGTCCCATTAACTACTATGTTACTCACAATCAATATATACCTGACTATAATTATAAAATGTTTCACAAAGGTAGACCAAATTTGCATAATTTATCAAAGGGAGGTAATTATATGCAATTTATATTTTAAAGATATTAATATAATATATTTCTGAATCTATTTTACAGTATAGTGAAATGTTTCCTTGAATCTTATTTTTTATATATTCATTTATATAAAAAGATGACTTACAACTTGATTTAATAAGACAGATAAAATTTCACAGGTAAAAACTATCCAGCTGTTAAACATGCTTTTGTTCCAATATTGTTATATGCTATGATTTATCTGATTTCCATATAATCAACAACTACATCTCTGTCCCCAGACAAAACTTTTTATATAGTTAAAAATATCATCATAATCAAATTCTTCTATTACTGTTAACAGTTGTAATGCAACTATATTTCTACCTTACTTTTAAATTTATATTTGTACATAGATCTGAAAACAACTCACTTTTACATGTATTTCACTAACCTTATTTAATCATGATATTATTTTCACAATTACAATCTTTGAAATTACTTCTGGTTTTCTTCCCTATGTTTCATGATAATTTTCTTTTTAAAAGGATGATATTGACATGAATATTTCAGGAAATTTTTCAAGGATAATTTGTGAAATTATTTCCCATTATAATACATTTTTTTTTTTAACAATTTGGCTTTAATTCAAATACACTATTATTATTTCATAGTTTTTTTCTAACAACTATTCAATAAGTTAACTACCCAGATAGAATTTCACGGCAAAGGAAAAAATATACCAGGGAAATATTTTCCTCCGGATAAAAAGATAACAACAACTACTGTGACATTTTTTCCTCCGGATCAAATTTCATCCGGATATAATTTTGCTTTACACAATCAGATAGCCAATCAGATTATTGCCATGTAGAAACATATTCTGAAAATTTTACTGAATTGCTTGGTGCATATTTTTTTTTATTTATTTAAAAGATCATTCACATCATTTCGATAGGAAAGCTACCTTCCAACAGTTTACCAATTCATTATTTGGCAAAGAAAATTTTTAAAACTATTCAAACCAGATGATTTTGGAACATGATTGCAAGTTTTTACAAATGTTTCTATCAAACGTATAATAAAAATCACACTTTTTTGCAAGTAGACAAAATTGTACAGACAAAGCCTAAAAAAATAATGAAGTTATTTAGATTCTTTATTGCAAAGTTTTTTTTTAAATTTCATATTTCAACACTTCTGTACACAGTTCTATTTGTGACCCTCTCTGAACTACTACAGTTAATTTTCATGAGAATATCAGAAAAAGGAAGTAGCTAGTACTAGGTTTCAGGAAGGTCACTTTAAATTTTTTAACATAACTAGGTCAAACATATACTTAAGAGTAATGTTTTGTAAACAGATATTTTGAATTGTAATTAAGTTAATTTTGGCATGTAGCCCTATGTTAATAATAAAACAACAAGTAAATTTTACAATCTAACATAATTCAGTCAAACATTTATTTTGGGAACCAAATTTTGAAAATAAATATTCTAAATTCTAATCAATAAAGTTTTGTAAGTAGCACTATGTTAATAATATAACAAAAATATATAACAACAAGTCAATTATAACTTATAATTTTGTCAAATTTCGTCAAAATCTCTCATTTTGACCTCTTTTGGATGTAAAAATCCACGCTCTAGAATAAAACCTGAACTTTCTTGCCTATCCTTAAGACAACTTAAAAACAAATTTTATCTTGTACCATTCAATTTGATAATTGGGGCCTAATTTGGCCCTTACCGAACTTACTCCTTTTGTAAATAAAATATCTTTAATTGCAATTAATAAATTGGCATATAGCCATTTGTCAATGGTAAAACAAGTTATGAGGTACATTCTTCAAGGCATTGATATTAACTTGATGACAAAAGCTAACCAACTGGTTCTGCACACAACAAACTTTCTTACCTGTATCTTATTGTACTGTATTAATTAAACATTTATTACGAGTAGATTCCATTTTATTTTTTAGTCAAGAAACATTTTGTCAATGTCATTCATGTTGATATTTTCATGAATTGCCCAATATATTAAACAGAGTCAAAAAAAGGAATTGAAAATTATACCATGCAATGTTCATTTCATATGGGTTTTTTTCTCAAACCCTTTGTACCTCCTATAAATTTGCAGACTTAAAGTTGTTAATTTCTATGTCATTTTGGTCTCTTGTGGAGAGTTGTCTCATTGGCAATCATACCACATCTTCTTTTTTATATTAAAAAACTAGAGGCTCCAAGGTGCCTATGTTGCTCACCTGATATTTTTATTTACAACTGATGCATGAAATAATGCAACGTTACTAATAGTCTATGCTTCAGTTTCAGAGATATAAGTCAAAAACTAGGATGACATACAACAAATGCCAAGTGATGAGAAAAGCTCACTTGGTCCTTTGGGCCAGGTGAGCAAAAAAACAAACATATTTCTGGTCCAAGACTCCAATTTTATCTGTAGTTACATTGAAATTGGGTTGCTCTGGTTGTGGGTAGGTACCGGTTTTGAAGTTACTGTTAATGACATCTTTCAAATTTGATGAAATGAAGCTGACTGACGTTAGGAATAAATTCATTAAAAAACAAAATTATCCATTGATCTAGAATACAGATCTTGCATTCCTTCCATGAAGCATGGTATGGTGCAAAATAACCATGCAGTTTTAATCCCTCCATTGTTGCACATGTACAGCCATTATAAAGATCAAATGGTTATGTTTTTTGACATAATAAATTTGTTCTTGTAATCAATATGAGATAAGCATGGTTCATAATTAATCTTTGACTTAAAACTGCATTACAAACTTTTCATTCAATTCAAAATCTTGTGTCAAAGATTGTTTACTTTTTTAAAATTCCAAATCAAATTGTCTTTAACATATTGCCTGATCAGCAATTTCTAGTTAACCCTCTAGATCTTCTTACCTTCATAGGGATTTTACAGACAACACCACCAGCTATTTCTGCTGTAAATCCTGCCCTTGAATCTTTTTTACCATTACCAAGATCTTCATGCTTTACTGGTACCTTAAATCAAACATTCCAATGTTAACTGATGATTTCATAAAGTAAAACAGGTGCACACACTCAGATATCTTGCCTGCTTATAATAATCAGCATGATCAGTATTGAATTACAGCTAATTGCATTGAGTGTGTAGGAAAAGGCAACATCTTTGGTAAGCTTGCTTGCTAGCTAAACCGTGAAGTCATTATTAGGTAAGGTATACTACCCTCCTTTCAAAGTAGCCTAGTCCTAAAGACAGATAGATTGGTTATCTGTTGGGCTAATCTACTCTTAAATGAGGGAAGTTTACCTAACCTAATAATGTCTTTACAGTTCAGCTAGCAAGCAAGCTAGCTAAAGATATTACCTGTACTTTACATTTCTGCTAGCAAGCAAGCTAGCTAAAGATATTACCTGTGCCTAAACACTCTATGCAATCAGCTGTAATTTATATTAAATTTGTTGCCTTAGGAATTATTAATGATGGTAAATCTAAGAAAGCACTTTAAATGCATTTAATTCATAAAGTGCTTTTTTATGTATAAAATATTGTTTGCTTACAGTTATTTTACTAGCATCATTTAAGGCTTTGATCCATCCTTCTAGATCATCTCCATCCTCTGCCTCTAAATATATGGTCCTCCCAGCATATGTTATTGCTAAAATTAATATAACATATCTATGAAAAGACAAAGCAGTTTTATGGCCTCTAAATATATAGTTCTCCCAGCATATGTTATTACTAAACTTAATATAAGACCATGAATTTTCTTTAAAATGTTTAACAGAGATCAAACTTCTTTCATATTATCTCAAAATTAGATTGATTGATTGATTGTTGGTTGCTTAACGTCCAGTGTCTCAAAATTAGAGGTAGGAACGTTGGACTGTGCTTTGAAAATTAAGAATTCTAGAGTGATGAAATAGTCTGTAAGCCAGTTATGATACCAAGCTATGTTCTAAAGGGAATTATGTGTTACAAAACAATACACAAATGTATTTCATAGCCTTTTGACTAAAATCATTTTTCCATATTTTGCCCAAATACAAATGTATATTTTATAGAGTAAACAATGTGTTTTTACTTTTAAATCTGTATGTGCCTCTTTCAATTCCAAAGTCATTGTGCTTTAGATTTGTACTTACAGAAGCAGTTATCAACTTTTGGTCTAAGCTTTCTGGCATCACTAACCTATAAAACATATTAATAGATAGATTATATAATACTTGACATTAGGACAAACTTATAATTCTAATATCACAGTTTAAAAATTCTTAGCTAATACAATTTGTTTTTAAAAGAAACTTAAGGTTGTAATTCCCTCAGGCAAAAGTCAAAGGTTGTTTTGGGTCTTTTTTTGCAAATTTTTGTAAATTAATGTACATGTAGATTCAATGTATTTCTTGTACATTGGCTATCGAAACTTTGGAATATGGGACAACCTGATGATAGTTAATCTAAAACTGTGTATTGTATACAACATAACATCTTATCCACAATAATATGATTCAATGATCTTTAGTTGCAGGTTTAAAATTCTACGATTTGAATGTTTGTATTGATATGATAAGAGCTTAAGTTATTTCCCTTGCTTTATGAAAGTCAACATGCACAAATTTTGCATAAACTATGATATTAAACTTGTTTAACTGACATTTAGCTAACTTGACTTAATAAAAAGTTGTTTTCTGAACCATTTTCATAGTTTAAGCATGGAATAGTCAATCAAGTCAGAATATATCTTAACTGACTGACTTGTACAGCATGCTTTATTTTGGTTAAGAGAAAATCAGTCAAGGGAAATAACTATTACCACTAAATATTTTAAAAAGAACAGTGTTCCAATGTCCATAACAATAAATCTGTCAATATTACATTTTGTAGTACGTCATTCAAATGGTAATAAAGTTGCATAAAATGGCTGTTCAATAATTTCTTTGGAAAAAAAGTACTTCTAAATGAAATTTATAGGAGAAATATCCAAGTACCAAGTACTAATTGCATAATAATGTATACACATGTACAAATGTATCATCAACATAGAAATATCAAATACTAATTCTAAGTGGCATACCCTTGAAATAAAGTGAATTTCTATCTCTCCACAAGTTTTACTGTAGTCAGCATGTAAATTCTGAAACAGGAATATAACAATATATCATGATAGTAGAAATTGCAATACTTGTGATATAGTGAACCCTGCATGAGTAAACTGGTTTAGGAGTCAAATTAAATATGAAATTGTACCTGAAACCAGTCATGCTAAGAATCATAACCAGGTGCTGTGAATGGTATATACATTGGGTTTGTTTGTATAATGTACTATATTTCTTATTTGTCATAATTTTTTCCCGCTGATACACATATTTAATATGGCTTCCCATGGAAGTAAATATTACTTCCATGGGCTTCCACTACTAATAGTTTCAAATAGATCTACTGTGTTTACTGTTTAGAAACCTCTTGTGTCATTATACCATTACTCTATACTTGTTTAAGTATGAAATTGTATTATAGCATGTATAGCATGTATTGAATACATTCTTCAAAATGTAATTTGAGGCAAATGAAAAATAGCATAAGCATTTTTTACTTTTTCGAAGATCAGAAGAAAAAATGTCTTAAGACATAATGTACTTCACTTAACTATTTATTTTACCTTTGCTCAAAGAATTTCGTGCTTGTGCTAGTCAATTGCAATCATAACTCATATAACTATATAGAGTTAATAATATGAGTTTAAGTTTGCTTCCAACCTTTTAAAACTATATCTACATGTAGTTTTGTCAGTCCTAAATTAAGACATGACAGGACACATCTAATTCTGTACATTAAAACTTTACCATCATATTAACCAAGTACAGTGAAACCTGTTTAAACCGAGCCTCTTCTGGACTTTTTAAAAGGAGTACAACAATGTAGGTCCGGTAAGGACCGATTTTGGCCCCAAATTTCAGGTTCATCTGACAAAAGATTTTGACCACTTTTTTAACACTTAAAGTGTCTATTTCTTTTGAATCAATTAGTTTATGTGAACGATTTTAACTGATTCTGTCATTAAAAATGATCCGATTTAAGCTCAAATATGAAAAATCTACCAAATATGCTGACAAATGTCACTTTTCAGATTGTTTTTGTCAAATATGAAAGTGGCCGCATCCGTGTTCATCCTCAACCTTTATATATGTTATGTATTATCATAAAATACAACTTACATTTCAATATTACAGATGAACACTAATGTGGCCACTTTCATTTACACGAAAACTGTCTAAAATTTAACTAAACTGCTAGAATTGTGAAGATTTCAGTAATTTAGCACGACTTAATGGTGCTATTACCTGATATATGTGCATTGTATTGTCAAAAACAGCCCATATTTATGTAGCAGAAGCATTCTACTGTCCAATAAATAACTGGAAGTTTACATTTTAACAATTTTGTAAATCTGCTATATTTTGGGGGCCAAAAAGGGGTCTTACGTGACCTACTCCTTTTGTGCAGTTTTGGCTGATGTTTGGTTTTAACAACACACATAATTTGATATGAGGGTGCTTACGGACATGTTTGGTTTATACAGGTTTTCGGTTTATACAGGATTCAGTTTAGTCAAGTTTCACATTCACTGTATAATGAAGTAAACATATAAAACATGAAATTTAGAAAGTATGTCACTTACTCCAGGATTGTCTTTATAATAATACAGTCGACTTTTCTTCTCATCTAACAAAAAATATCTACGTAGAAATTTTCCACTTCCCTCTTTTTCCTCTGCATTTAAGAAACCACAAAATTTTCCGTTCTTATCTTTGTAAGGCATTGTTCTTCATCTTATAGTGTCTGAAAGTAATGTTTAAAAACTTTGGTAAAGTTAATCATATTAATGTAAATTTTTATTTTTCATCTACTCACTATGGGCAGCCCTCTTCTATTAAATTACCAAATCAATTAACTGTGAATACATTTTTTAATTCATCATTTTCAGGACATCCTATTTCACTGGATAAAGTGGGTAAAGGCGGGGAAAAAAAATCATAGTGTACACTAAAATTTACCTTAAGCTTTTACACAGACAAATTACAAAAAAACAATGTACATATTTTCTTCAATCCACAAATATTGATGAACGTACGACTTTAAATAAAAATATTAAATTATTAATGATGGTCTTTTATTGAGATAATGTGTATAAATTTTTTTAAATGTATCCTTTAAATATAATTCATGGACATTAATAATTGCTTATCTGTCAATACATACATATATACAATGTATGTCATGTATGTGTAGTCTTCTTTTTCATGTTAAAATGCCACTGTCACTCTTATTCAATTATTGTCAGTTTGTTATTTCATTTGTACTATACTTGCCATAACCATTTAATGCAACAGGCTTTGTTTTACTTTTATAAATTGTTACTTGGATGGAGAGTTGTCTCATTGGCACTCATACCACATCATAAAGTCAAGTGACTCCAAGTTGATCCAGCCCAAAGTCAATCTGCCCCATGTCAATCCAACAGTAACGACTTGGGACGGGTTGACTTGGGGCGGGATCAACCAGAAAGCACATACTATAACTAATATCTTTTCTCTGGATGCTAGTTATGTTATCGTCGTGTCATATGTTTTCGTATCAACCACATTTCGTTTCGGTTTCGACTGCCTATACATATATTGTGGCGTGTTTATTGGTTTCTATATTTAGAACAACAACACCACTACAACTTGACAAATTTAAAACATATTCAACATCGCTTAATAAAGACGTTATCTAAGGTGACTTCCTAGAAGTGTTTCCAATCTTTGAGATTAGGAATGCCCTTAACCGTCAGGTGTCAAACTACAGCTACTGTTAGCATCAAATCAGTTAAAATTTTCCTGCTTCATCAGTATATATCCTTATCGTGATTTATCAGTGGTCTCAAATTTTTCACTGTTACTGTCATTTTTTGAAAGAATAAAAAAAAATGATTTGTCAAAATCTGTCTATTTATTGTCAAAATTATATTTGAAGATGGCATATAAACACTGAATTTAATATTGTGGTTCTGTGGTACACCAAAGAGAGCAAAAAATGCCTTATAAGGTCCATATACATGCACGATAACAATGATAACTAAAACAGTACATTTAAAGATGTGGGCCTAGAAAAACTCTACTGAGAAAGGGGCTTCTTGCAGAATATATGTCAAATGAATGCAACAAGGGTCATGTGCATGTTATAAACGAAACTTACTGTCTTTGTCACAGAAAAAGACTGTTTACCTTTTTCCTTGCCGTTTCAGGATACGGAAGTAAAATAAAATATAGGGACAATCTCCAAATACGAAAAGTTTATTTTGGAATTAATCACTTCATTATGTCTATTTTTTATTGCTCTGGGTAAAGCTATGAATTACTAAACATTTTAAGTATAAAATTATTAATTAAAGTATTACATTTTTAAGAAATATGCTCTATTTTATTTTGACAAGATCATTTCTCATGGTACACCGCATTTTTCTATGGATCTAAGCGTGTTTGTGATGAGCATAAGGGACGAAAACGTTCCACGAATGTTTTTTGCGAAGATGTAAACAAATTTTACCCATTTAACAAAGGTAAAGGATATATATATATTTACATAATACACTCATCAGTTAAACTGATTGATTTCATATATTTCAGATGTAACTGCCTGTTTTCAATGTCGAAATAAACATAAAATCAATGAATGTGTACCGCATTTCAAGCATTTGAAAAATGTATCAAGCAAGCTATAAATGTACATATTTAAAAAAGGATATTTGATACATAGAAAAAATACATTTTTTATACTTTGAGGACTGAGCGAATCAGGTGAGTGAGTGAGTTTGTATGTTTTATTTTGTTATATTGTATTATGTTCTCTCTAGCTTCAAATAAACAAATTCAAACAAAACATGTACACATATTTTTAATCACAAAAAAAATTATCTGTAAATACAAACACTCCAATTGTTATAAAATAATTTTATAAATTTTGTATAAATTTTTGTCAATCACGCATGCGCAACAACATGTATTCTTCAGTATTGAAGCCTTGTTGACCTTAAAGAAGAAGAAGAGGGAAGGTTAACTTTCTGGTAATAAGACCTGTCACGGCCTGGCTGGGGAATTGGGTAGGCAAATGCTCACATTAATCTGTACCGATACAGGCTGCAAATGCTTCCTTTATCCGCCATAAACCCCCATGGGTGACTGGGGTATAGAAATATGGTCACTTGGTCTTCTCCCAACCGGCAGTAAAACGCTTGCTGAAGTGGGGCGTCCGTTTGGCTGTGCGGGATGTATCAAGTTCGCAGAAGGGGACGTTAAATTCGATGCCTCGTGTAAAGAGAGTGCCATGCTCTTTGCACGTTAAGAACCCTTGCAACAACTCTTTGAGGGGTCCGTAGGTGGCCTGTTGCAAGGCAAAATTTCTGTCCCTATCCAATATACCCTCATTTTCCAGTGGCAGTCCAAATTTCCCCGACCATCATCCTAGATGGCCTCTATTACAACAACCTACCTATTGTATTTATTGTGAACTTGTTCTCGTCCTGAATATGCATGAAATATTTGCCACTGGATGTTAAGCAACCAACAATCAATCAATCAATTTATCTGCCATAACTCATGGTGGTGATCCTTATAAAGGATGCCTATACGGAGACAACAAGAAGAAGAAGTACATGCACTATATGATAGATAATACATTTGTATTTATAACTGTTCCATTTTTTCATACATGCACACAGATATAGTCCTTTTACATATATGACCTGAAGGCATAACAACATGTAATGATGTATTTTCTTTTGCTTAATTATTTTCTGATTTTTTTTTATTACTATAAATGTTCCAACCAAGCTGAAATCAAGGTTTTAATTGTTTTAAAAAGTTATTGTATACCTCAATTATGATGATTGTATTGATTGTTTCACCCTGAATAATTCAAAAGTTCATGGAAGTAGATAGAGCAGGTAGAATTTATTCAGGTCCTTGATATTGACACCAAGAAATTCAAGTACAGAGGTCCAATTAAAATATCAAAATTGAGAACAGAACAAACTTTTTTTCTAAGTATATTCCTTTCCCGCTGTCAATGTATGTGTTTAAACTTTACTGACAGAGGGCCGGACACCTATATATAGCTATGTAGATCCAGATGAGCAACATTGGCATTTAAAGCCTTTACATGTAGCTTGTTTAGTTTACAATGCTTTTATTGTTTTTACAAATCCTTTATATAGTTTATAAAATTTACACCTGCCATTAGTCCCAGTACAATTATCATAAAACCTTTAAACGTTTCACAATTATCAAGTAAATCCAATTACAGTTTATCAACATTTTGTTTGATGGTGAATAGTAGCCTGGGTGATTTATTTTGTACCCTGTGCCAATGATATTTGTTAAGGTGGCTCGGGGTATAAATCATTTTTTTTTTTAAATAGGATTTCACTATATTTTTTTATAAATAAACTTTATCATATACTTAATAGAAAAATGAAATAAAAAAAATGAGGTCACCGATCATTTAAGCTCACAATCTGCCTCCGAGGGAAGCATACATTTTTGTGAATGTCCTTTTTTTTCTGTTGAACTAAAAGGAGATTTAGAGGTAATATCGAAAAAAAAAGAACTCAATTACAGAAATTGTTAAAATTTTACAATTATTTAGTTTATGTACAGCTGATTTGAAAACAATAATAAAAGATATAGGTCACCGATGTCAGAGTTAAAAAAGATATTCCAAATTTGATGGCAAAAAATGGCATTTTGTACCATGTCATAAAGTAGTAACTAATAGTGTAATAAATAAAATTTGTAATGAAAAAACAAATGTTTAATTTTTTGCTGAAACTATTGTACCCGGGAGCCAATTGTACATGACCTATAAATAAGATTTTAGAACACACAGATAAATACTTGTTTTAAATTTCATGTGTAAAATTAAATGTCCTTAATTGTTACAACCTTTTGACTACCAATCATTTTTTGATAATATGTACAATATGTAGTCTTCTTGACAGTCAGTGTTAAACATAACTACTATCAAAAATGTGTAGTATACTTTACATTTTTAAACATCTAACAATCATTAGTTCTCTTGTAGATAAACAAAACATCTCTGCAGTATGTCGTTTCAATTGAATTTGCCACCCTCTGCGGTGGCAAAGTTGGCCAAAACAGAAGATGACTTTCCAAAGAAAGTGTCCAGAGAGGAATGGAGGAAACAGAAAGAGCTGGAGGAAGCTAGAAAGGCAGGAACAGCTCCAGCCATGGTGGATGAAGAAGGAAAGTAAGTTTAATTTATGCTGATATCAAGGATTCATACTTTAAAAAAATCAAGATGCTTTGATCAGAGATATTATGTAGATTTAGGTTGTTTCCAGTGATGCCAGTAGTGACAAAAATGAAGCCTCCTTTTAGATGATTTAAAAAATATTTCTTAATCTTAAGTATATTTATTCATTTTCTCCATTGTCAAATGATGCTGTAAAACATTTTGTCCAATATATATTGAAAATTCAGATTTAAAGTTCAGCTGTTAAGAAATATAAAACTATACTTTTCAGTGTAAATTGCAGGATAATAACAATATACATACTTTGAAGGAAAAATAAAACTTATTTGGACTATCTTCGAAACAGGAGTGACAAGCCTCACTTTTCTCTCTCTTTCGAAAGCTTTTAGTAATCAATATTCATGTTTTCCTACAATAAACCAGTATTGTATATATAATTTATAACATAATAAATGAAATACTTATTTGTTTTTTTAGAGAAATAAATCCTCATATTCCTCAGTATATTATGCAAGCTCCTTGGTATTATGGCGTAGATGCAGCAACACTGAAGCATCAGAGAGTTCAACCAGAGACAATGAAACCGTTATCTGAAGTGGGAGCATGGTACAAAAGGGGAGTTAAACAGGTATTTTCTAAACTAGTTCATCTGATACATGTGTATAAAAAATTCCACTCTTAAAGCAGAACATTAGGGCGTTTTATATTTCATTTATGTCATAAAATATCCACAAAATTAAAACCTCAACAAAATTTTAACCAGCATAGAACATGTAGAATTTTACAATCACATTCTAGAATCTACAAAGTTTACTTCAAATAAAATCGTACGCAAAATTACAAAACCTCGCAAAAATTATGTTTCTACAGTATTTAGTTTTCATAAAATAATCAAAGAATTGAATGCTTTTGGAACAACAAGGCAATTGTATATTCCTTTAACATATATATACACATTAAAAGGTTAGAATATAAAATGAATTTTACAGTTTTGATAATTTTGTTAAATTTCTCTCATTGAAATTGATGTGTGTATCATGTTTTTAAAAGTTGAACAAAACAATGAATGGCTGAACTAGTTTTTTAAAAAGTAAAAATTAGAAATATGTAAAGATCTTGCGATTATATTCTTTTGCTCTAACATGAACTCAATAATTTTAAAAATTATGTCATTTTATAAAGAAAAGCATTACAGATTGAGTTCAATTATTATATAACACATTATAGGGGTCCACAGCTACAAAATTTAGAAAAGGAGCATGCCAGAACTGTGGTTCTATGACACATCAAAAGAAAGATTGTTTTGAAGTAAGTAATAATTATACATTTTTCTGTATTCTTTACTGTGTTGGAACAAATATATATTAGTAAATCTAATCCATGAAAAATAAAACTACAGCAGATATTTAATTGAAACTCATCATGCTCATCGGACTAAGACTGTACATAATTAAATGCCAGTATGAAATCACAAATTTAAATTCATTTGATAAATCACAAATAAAAGATGGCTAGAAAAAATCCCAGTTTACTATCACAATAACCATGAAAATAACGGTATTTAATTCTAATTTAAACCCACCAGAATTTTGCTTTATGATTTTTTTTATGTATGTTTTGTAATGGTACATTTGTAACTGAACAACTTTTCTGAAATGTCTTGTTTAAAACTTTTTACTGTTTCAATTTTCGATTCTTTTGCATTTTTGTATTTAATATTGAAAACATAGAAATATTTTCTAAATTCTATCTAAGACATTTGAATCATGCAACCTTTAATCCTTACAGAGGCCAAGAAAGATAGGAGCTAAGTTTACAGGAGATGATATTGCACCTGATGAACATTTACAACCCAATATAGATTTTAGCTACGAAAGTAAGCGTGATAGATGGAATGGCTTAGATCCTGAAGAACATCAGAAAAAGATTCACGAAGAGTTTGCTCGTGTTGAAGAGGTAAATTTACAGTTATGCAACATAAATTGTCTGAGCAAAACCACAAATTTAAGACACAGCATCTGAACAAAATGACTTTTTTCCAAATTGCATTTTGGTTCATTTTATTTTATGAACTACAAAATAGTCATGTAAATGGTGTTTAAAAAGGGATTATGTTTTTTGGTGTGACTAGTGGTATATATATGGAAGAAAAATTGTAAGCTTATTGAAATTTGTTTTGATTATATGTTATCTTCTTGAGAGACAAATAATTAAGATAATGTATAAAATCTATACAGTTAATAGGACAAACAAAGCAAATGATTGCCAACATTTGGATATCTGTAATTGAAGAGAAATTGCTAAGAAATATGAATAAGAACAATTATCAGCAATAAAAGCTCTGTTCCTGTATTATATTTGTTGATTATATCATTGTTCCACCCCATATCCTTTCTGTAAAAAATTCTCAACACCTTTGATACAATGTTTGAATGTATATCTAAAACTACTGAAAAATATTTTTTGTTGTTCTTATAATGATAAATATTTATAACCAATACCTTATAATTACATATTACAGGCAAAAAGAACATTAAAAGAACAGAGTTTAGACTTGTCATTAATGGAAGGAGACTCAGATAAAACAGAAAAAGTAAGTTGTTAATGATTTGTATATGTTGTGTACAAATTGTAATGTTGTTCAAATTATTTGTACAGAAATTTTGTACATGTTATCAGTGTTTTAGGAACTGCTTAACACAAATGGAAAGTACACACACACAGTCGTTTGTTTGGCATATTTCTATTATATTTCCATGACTTCATGATACAGTCTAATATTGAGCATTGATACAAAAAAAATTATGAACACAAGAAGACTTTTTATGGATATGATTTTGGAGAAAGGAGAAAAGTACAAATAGAATTTAAACCAATTAGGTGTTCTTATTTCTATCTGTAACCTGGTGCAAAAAGTTATGTGTCAAAATACTTATATAACTTGTACAAAAAATTTATACAAACTTGCATCTTGTAACCAAGATGTACATTTATAGATATTAGATATTGAAGTTACTTTTATTAATTAGTCTTAATCTGATGTACAGAAATTGTAGTCTGGTTATTTAGTTCATACATGTTTCTCGTTTTTCATTTTTATATAGATTAGACCGTTGGTTTTCCCATTTGAATGATGTTACACTAGTAATTTTGGGGCCCTTTATAGTTTTTTGTTTGGTGTGAGCCAAGGTTCCGTGTTGAAGGCCATACATTGACCTATAATGGTTTACTTTTATAAATTGTTACTTGGATGGAGAGTTGTCTCATACCACATCTTCCTCCATCTACTAATTGTTAAGAATTATCTGTCAGTTTTTGACCCACCTGTCAGATATATAGGCTTTGATATTTCAAATGATGGCAACAGCGATGTAAAATATAGTTAATGTTTGTTATCAGGTAAGTTTAGGGCAACCTAATAAAACTGGTAAGCATTTACATATAAAAGCTTTTGCACATTTCATTTCTATAGAGACTAATTGGTCCCATACTTCAGTCATTGTCCATTGAATTTGAAAGTTTTGTTTAGATTACATGTTAATGTGTTTAAATTTCAAAATTTGCATTATCGTTTTGGAGTAACATACAGGCAAGACATATCTCTGTATCAACAGTTTGTTATTAAAACGTTCTTTTTCCTACTAATTGTTTGGTCTTTTTAATTCCATTGAAATTAATACTCTCAGTTGGTTAAGCATTTGTGTAACTCTTACTTAGTATCTGCATACCCCCATTAAATTGGATTATCTCCTCTTTATAGACAACAATTAGGTTAATATGACCTAAGTTTAATCCATATGCATCTTTTACTTTTAGAAGGAGGTTTATTTCACAAAAAGCTTCAGGGTTGACATATGAAAATTGATTATATCTGCTTAACATAAAACATATCACTTAATTAGAGTAGTACAACAAGCAACAGGATTTTCAAGTATCATCTTTCATTATTTTTGCCCCTATATAAAAAGAATATGTAGGCAATGTTTAATGCCTAAAACTTGTTTTTACTTGAAGAAAATTGACAGTGATGATGAAGACAAGTATGCAGATCATATTGATATGCCTGGTCAGAAATTTGAAACCAAACAGAGAATTACAGTCAGAAATTTACGTATCAGAGAAGACACAGCTAAGGTAATTGTCAGAATATTTTGCATGAGACCCAAAAAAGTAAGACAATTTTAGTCAGAAATATATGTATCAATGAATCCAAAGCTATGGTTAATTTTGGGATATTTATGTATGAGAGATTACATGGTTAAGGCAAATATTAGAAACTTAAGTATCAGCTTGTCAGGGCACTGTATATTTAGGACTTAAGAGTTTTATACCACTTTCAAAGACAAATTCTGTCTTCTGCTGTTAAGGATCAGGTAACAGTCAAATTTTCCTTTAAATACTGTATAGCAGGTCATTTTCGCGTGGTGTAAATTTAGATAGCGGATGGAACAAAATTGCCAAAATGAATTCCACCAATTTATAAGTGCACATGCAAAGGTATTGATAAAAGTTTTGAATCCGCCAAAATAATAACCGCCAAAATATTTAGTATACCTTATGCAATGAAATTTTACACCCTAAAAAAACACTATACGGTATTTCATCGGTAATTAGAATAATTGAATCTATATTTAAAGTTGTTGTTAAATAGATGATGTACACATTACATGCACCAATAGATCTATAAAACATTGCAAATGGATATCTTACTCATTCATGTGATAATTTCTTTCAAAATTTATTTTCTTCCCCAACATTATTATTTCTTTCAAAGTATAACATGATTGTACATTAATATTACAACTGATAGACATATTTTATTTTTGATGATACATGATATGATCTATTTTGTAGTATTTATACAATTTGGATGTGAACTCTGCATTCTATGATCCAAAAACCAGATCTATGAGAGAAAATCCATCCCTAGGCAAAGACCAAGCCGAGTAAGTTTTATAGTACGTAATATGAGGCATGTTCTTCTTGATGAGCTTCATAAGATTATTTTGTTTTATTTTTCAAGTGACAATGTCACATGGCTTTATCAAGTTGCCACCTCCCACACAATGCAATTTGCAAAATTCCTCAAAAACAGTATGTCTGCAAACAACAGATAGATTTTCTTTTTGTTAGGAAACTAAATTTTGACATGTACACTAGAACAAGTAAGTCTGATATTAGATCTTACTAGATTTCTGTGACAAAATATTTATTTTTATTTTTCAAAAGAAAATTTCCTAACATCTTCAAGTCTTGTGGTCAGTATAACAAGTTTAATATTGTTGATATATAAAGGAACTAGTGCATATCAACCTCCAAAAGAAAGGTTATAACATAAAATCAAAATATGCCAATGGAAAACTATCTATACTTCTGTTTTGAATTATTTTTTTAAAGAATCTACTTGCATTCAAATTATGGGTAGTTCCTGTAATAAAAAGCATTTATAAGTTGTTTTAAATTGATTCTAAATAATAAAAAAGGAATGCCAGTTTATCTTCCATTTATCTTAAGGTCACATATTAAAGTTGTTTTCTAATAGTGAAAGAAATATCTTTAAAAAAAGAAAACAAATAGTGAACATTTGTATTTCATATTTTCAGGGTGAAGTTTACAGGAGATAATTTTGTAAGATTTTCTGGTGATGCTGCTGAATTTGCATCAAATCAAGGTAAACATTTTTACTACAGAAAATTTTGCTGAATACTTAGATGATGTATATCCATATATGTATTGAATAATCCATAGCATTTAAAATTTTAGCTGTAAAGCAATGATAATTTAGCAAGATTTTGAATGCAACATATATATTTTGGTGAACATTTCAAACATTGATCTTCTTTTATATGATAGCTTTAACAAAGCTAGAAAATTAAGTAAAGAAATAGCTGTGAACTCAGCTAGAAAGGACTAAATACAAGTAAAATTATCCATTAAATATTAGAATTATAAAAATCAACCAAAACTATGATTTATGTATGTAGAAAAACTAATTCATGGAATTAAGATTATTTGTCTTTAAAGTAATTTAAATATTTAAACATGTTATCTCTGTTGACAGTGTTTGCATGGAATGCCTATGAGGCAGGAACAGATGTTCATCTGCAGGCAGACCCTACACGGTTAGCTATGTTGAACAAAGAAGTAGAAAAGAGGAAAGACGATTTTAAAAGTAGTTTAAAGGAAGGTGTTTTAGCCAAGTATGGTGGAGAGGAACATTTGGAAGCCCCTCCTAAACACTTGTTGATGGCACAAACAGTAAGTGATTGTCAACCCATTTAACAAAATACACTCTTGCACACACCAAAATACACTCTTGCACACACCAAAATACACTCACACACATCAAAATACACTCTTGCACACATTAAAATACACTCTTACACACATCAAAATACACTCTTGCACACATCAAAATACACTCACACACATCAAAATACACTCTTGCACACATTAAAATACACTCTTGCATACATCAAAATACACTCTTGCATACATCAAAATACACTCCATCACACATTTAAATACACTCTTGCACACATTTTTTTTCAAGATTGATCAAATATTGTATTTGTGAGGAATATTGTTTGTTATGATATTCAAATTTCAACTTTAAATTAATATTTTGTTGATCACTTTAATCTACAGTATACCTTTACACAGGAAAATCCACAAGAATTAGTTCTCCAAGTTTTTAGGGTAATCCTCAAAAGGAGAAATCACTAAATTCATTTAACTGTTCATGCTTTCCTCCCATTCTGTTCTTTAGACAGTGTCAGTTTAAGTTCTTTAGTCAGTGTCAGTTAAAAGATCTTTAGTCAGTGTCAGTTAAAAGTTCTTTAGACAGTGTCAGTTTAAGTTCTTTAGACAGTGTCAGTCAATGTTCTTTAGACAGTGTCAGTTTAAGTTCTTTAGTCAGTGTCAGTTAAAAGATCTTTAGTCAGTGTCAGTTTAAGTTCTTTAGACAGTGTCAGTTTAAGTTCTTTAGTCAGTGTCAGTTAAAAGATCTTTAGACTGTCAGTTAAAAATCTTTAGACAGTGTCAGTTAAAGTTCTTTAGACAGTGTCAGTTAATGTTCTCTAGACAATGTCAGTTAATGTTCTTTAGACAGTGTCAGTTTAAGTTCTTTAGACAGTGTCAGTTTAAGTTCTTTAGACAGTGTCAGTTAAAGTTCTTTAGACAGTGTCAGTTTAAGTTCTTAAGACAGTGTCAGTTTAAGTTCTTTAGACAGTGTCAGTTTAAGTTCTTTAGACAGTGTCAGTTGAAGTTCTTTAGACAGTGTCAGTTTAAGTTCTTAAGACAGTGTCATTTTAAGTTCTTTAGACAGTGTCAGTCAATGTTCTTTAGACAGTGTCAGTCAATGTTCTTTAGACAGTGTCAGTTAAAAATGTGAGGTCACATCTAAAGGAGGAGGTGTTGATTTTTATAAAATTAGAAAATTGCACAAAGCTTTGAAATTTTTATTACGGCAACAATTTATACTTTTGTGGTGAATGTCATATTCTTTCAGGCTAAAATCAATTGTTTTTCTAAAATATCAAAATTTGCAAGTTTACAAAAATCATGCTTGAAAACAATTATAACTAAAAGTATTTATTTACAATTTGATCAACATTGAAAATACTGATTTAATCATTTGTCGATGGTGAAAAAATATAGAGATATATTTTCCAAAGATTGTGGGACATACACATCGTCTAAACAAATACACAACTAAAAAAAATGTCATTCAGCTCTATATTAGTTTCAACAAATTTTGATAACCAGCTATTTTTTTATATTAGATATTTTCAAATTCTAGTGAAAATTTATTTCTTATTATCATGATTATAGAGAAACAATTATAAATAAGTATTTTCATTGACATACTGTGAAAGCAGAAATTTTCTTGGAGGATTTAATTTCGTTTATTTCGTGGAGAGAATACATCCACGAAAATGTAACCTACATATAATATCACTTCCGTTTACTGAAACCACAAAATTAAATCCCAATGAAATATTATATAGAGACAAAACCACAAAAATTAATGTTTCTACAGTATGGGATTTATGTACCTTGATAGATGAAAGATTGACACATTATCTATATTTTTACAGGAAGATTATGTGGAATATTCTAGACATGGAACTATTATTAAAGGGAATGAGAAACCTGTTATTAGATCTAAATATGAAGAAGATGTGTATATAAATAATCATTCAGTAGGTATTTTGTTTTGATTCTTTAATAAAGTGTTCATTGATTTATAATTGTTTGTTTTGTGTCCAGGGACAAATATTTCATGCATTTTCAGGATGAGAACAAATTAACAATAAATCGTTAACTTACACTTGAATAATATATATACTGTGGATTCATTATTCTTTGTTTGAAACCAATTTTAGTGGTTTTCATTGGTACAGGTGAACCACAAATTTGAATAAAATTGAGAATGGAAATGGGGAATGTGTCAAAGAGACAACAACCCGACCATAGAGCAGAGAATGTTCAACAAGTACAAATTTTCTATCAGGTCATATGCAGATATTTGCAAAACCATGAAATTATATATCCACGAAAAGGCCAATTTTCTGCAATCCGCGAAAATTGGTACCCACGAAAATAAATGAATCCACAATAGATTACATGACTGTCTTGTGTGTAATACAATATTTTTGAACTTGAGGCAGTTAAATATGGTTATTTGAAATTTGAGATTTTGCCAAGCTTTTTAAACATTAAAAGTGTAAATGTTAGGAGTAGAGAAATATCATATATAAAAGAGATTCTGAGGTGTACATGTTGATCTGACTGGGTTAATGTGGTCTTGACCCGATTGTGTTGGATCATTGATAATATAAATGTGGTACCTGTAGAAAGCCCTTGAAAGAGTTTTAACACAAATTATAATCACAATCAGCATAGCAAACAAATACTTCATTGTAGACACTCTTTCAACATTTGAATGGAAAATGCAAGTTGTCAGTTAAAATGTTTAGTCAGTATATCAGTATATTGAATTTTTGATTGTTTATTTACAGAGTGTATGGGGATCTTTTTGGTCAAATGGAAAATGGGGATTCAAGTGTTGTCATTCGACCATCAAAGAATCATACTGTACAGGAGAAGCAGGGAAAGAGGCAGCACAGGTCAGTATATATATATAAAAAAGTTCTGCTTACTTAATTAAAGTGAATCCTCGCAAAAAAATCAAAAAAATGATATTATGTCAATTCTGTATAAAAATGCTCAAATTCATAGATATTAAAGTTTTATTCTGCTAGATAAGAGGTCACCATCGATTTTAAATTTAGATTATTAATTCTCTGCGTGCAACCATTTTGTCACCCTCACTGTTCAACCATTTTGTCACCCTCACCGTTCAGAAACCAGGATATGTCTATAAACCACAAAGGACCAAAACTACAGTAACCTGATGTAGTCGTTATTGCATGTCGATATCTTGTCAATCAAACGTTGGTTTTATCTGGCTAACTAACTTGATATGCAAAATGTTATTATTTTTTTAATAATCATGGTGTTTCGCTTTAAACTGTTTATATTGGAATTATTTAAAAAGTCAAAGTTCAAATCATAAATAAGTGTTCCGTGAAAATTGTTTTCGAAAATCTAAATTGTTCATATTTTTTTATGTAATAAACTTAATTTAAATAAATTTGGATCTTCCCTCATCTGATCAACAGCATGGCTAAAGGTATTACTCCCAAAGGTATTCTGAGGGGTATGAGGTGACACGTCCAGGTATTCAAGCGATTTCCTGTCCAGCTTGCAAGTTCATGCATCGTTTCACTTCTGAGGGTATTGATCAATGTACTGGGCCAATAACTTGCAACTTTCCATTTTGAACTATCAGGTGTATAATGTACATCTCTGTCTTGCATGTCCGAAAGTGATATACTAGTCATTGCTAAACTCATACGCTTGTTTAGAAATAACATTTTTGGTGAAAAGTATATAATTTATAAAAAATCTAAATAATACAACAAAAAAAAGATTTGATAAGACAAAAATCTATTTACATAATTTTTCCAAGGGTAAATTTGGGAAATGTAAGTATATACTCGTTGCCAATAGTGAAGGACAAATTGGAACATATCAGAAATATTGATTTTAAAAAATGTACCGGTACGCACTTGTCGACCATTTGTTTATACGCCTAGATAGAAAGTTACAGAACTATAGCGCAATTTAAAATATATATATTGAACATAAGAAAGAAACATACATGTTGTGTAAATTGGGGTAAAAGTTAAGTAAATAGACTAGTCCACATATGCCAACAGTATGTAATCATCGAATGTTGATAGACTATTGTATACCAAAAGAAGAAGAGAACCAATTGGATTTAAATACAGGTCAATATTTAACTTGCTTTGGTTCATCGAAGTAATAGACATAATAAGACACAGATTTATATTTCAATAAGATTGATCGAATATAGGAAGAAATTCGTCATCATCACAATTGTTCCGACATGCATAAATTGATTGCATGTAATATATATGCATGCAACTGGACGTACACTAATTATTTTAATTAATTAATTAATTATAAACCATATTATGCAGAAAATTAAATATTTTTAGGGCAATTTCCTGGTATGCCATGCTTATGAAATTCACATCACTACTTCATGCCCAATCTCCTATTCTGATTAGAGTGTATTTGCTCCTTGTTGAAGGACTCACTGTGATTTAGAGATGAAGAATAGCTTTAATGTTTTGTATTGTTTGCTGTGCATGTATTGATTTTGTGTCATGGATGGATACCACCTAACTATATTCTAAATTGATAATTGCGCAATATTTACAGATAAGAAATGTTTTGTGTTGTTCTGTTTTTACACTATAATGATTAAAATAAATTTCTACCACAGAATGAGATATTGGCCATTGAGGAAGGAGATGAATCACCTGTAGAAGAAGAGCCTCAAAAATCATTATTAGAGGTAAGAATAGTATTTCAACTTTCAAAGATCAAATTTATTCGTTCAGTGTATTTAAGGAATGAGTGTAATATTTTTATGACCCATTTGTGGGCATTATGTATTCTGGTCTGTGCGTCTGTTAGTTCGTTCGTCTGTCCCACTTCAGGTTTTAGTTTTAGGTTGAAGTTTTTGGTCAAGGTAGTTTTTGATGAAGTTGAAGTCCAATCAATTTGAAACTTAGTACACATGTTCCCTATGATATGATCTTTTTAATTTTAATGCCAAATTAGAGTTTTTACCCTATTTTCACGGTCCACTGAAAATAGAAAATGATAGTATCATTGTACTATGGACACATTCTTCTTTCTATCTATGAAGAAATAACATAAAAGATATGGTGCACACTGAATATTACCAAGTGTGCATTATATTTTTTATGTTATTTTGACGTGGATGGAGAGTTGTCTCATCAACACTAGTACTCATACCACATCTTCTTATATCCAGTTATACTTCCTAGGAAGGTAATAACTCTTTTTAAGAATTAAGAAGTTGCAGTTAGATTGCAGCTTTATAAATAACAAACAAAGAATTACCTATTACTAGAATAGTTTCTTTGTGAATAATACTGTAAATTCAGAATTTATTGTGTGCATTTATTATTGCGACTTTGTCATTTTAGACTAAAATGCGATTTTAATATTTGAGATATTCCGAAAAACCCTGTTTGATTCACATAAAAAAATTCAAAATGTGAGTTTTAATTATTGCGATGATAACCCTGTTGCATTTTTCCCAATAATAAAATCATCGCACTAATTTCTGAATTTACAGTAGTTATGACATATATATTAATGGGTAGTAACACGTAATGGCTGTAACCTAAATGTATTATTCTTTCAGCAACATCAAGAAAAAATGAATGGGAAGAAAAGAAAAAAGAAAAAGAAGAAGAATAAACACAAGAAACATAAAAAGAAGAGTTCATCAGAAAGTAGTAGTGAAGAATCGGAGGAGGAAGGAAAGATAAACCCAAAAAAATTGAAAAAGGTAGGATAATCACAAGGACGGTCTATTTTTAACAACAGCTCATCCATAGATTTTATCTAAGTTTTAAAGGATTATTTCTTTGCTTGCTTTTTGTTTGAGCCTGCTACTTTTGTCGTAAAAGTGACACATAGTGATCATACATTCCGTCAGGGGCGGCGTCCACAAATATTCACTCTGAGGTTAAGTTTTTGAAATTTTAATATTTTTCTTAAACAATCCTGGATTTCTACCAAACTTGGACAGAAGCTTGTTTATGATCATGTTAAGATAGTATCCAGAAGTAAAATTTTGTAAGAAAAAAATTATGTTTATCCATATTTTAGTTATAAATGGACTTACTGTGAAAGTACTTTAATTTCGTGGGTATCAATTTTTGTGGTTTGAGGAATATTTACATGTTCGTGGGTTTTAAAATTCATGGATTTTAGTTTTCTAAAAATAAAAAAAATAAGAATTTAAGCCTTTTAAGAAACGAAGGTTACAAATAGTCTAGATTTAGGAAATTGCAAAGTAAACATTGACCTGTGTAAATCGTAGTGATAACACTAATTAATCCATGATAAAGTGATTAACAGATTAAAGACCATCAAAGGTGTTAATTAGGCCATAAACATGTCACCTAAAGAAAACAGTAACATACACAAATGCTATAACGTATCTTGAATTGTCAAATAATTCTTATCAAATCAAACCCAGCATGAAATTATAATTTCCCATATGTACGAGAAATATGAGGATATAAAATGAACACTTAATCAAACTAGCATATCAAAAATATTTTTAAGAGAAGTAAAAGATCAAAAGTTGTACAGTTTATGTTATTAAAAATTAAATGGGTATAATCATGCATGCGGTTGTAGTTCTGTGACTGCTAATACAATATTCTAAGATTTGGCATTATTCAATATATTCTCTAGATCATATCAGTAGTCAAACCTACCAATGGGGATCTTTCAATGTCTTGACTTGGTCAATGTTTGTTTTATTTCGTTGGACACTTAAATTCGTGGGTTGAGTCATCCACGAAAACCACGAAAATTGGTACCCTACTAATAAAAGTACTTTCACAGTAGTTGTTCTGCCATTCGCGTTGTGGTTCAAGTCTTTAATTTTTTTTATAATTTTCTTAAACTGTCCTGGATTTGTACCAATCTTGGACATGTTGCACAGAAACTTGTTTATGATTAAATAATATTTTTTGTTTTTCTGTATTTTATTTATAAACATAATTAGTTTTTCTACGACCGCAAAGATTTTTGCGTTCATTTATTGGTATCACGTCAGCGTCGTGCGAAGACTGATGGTTTCCTGATAATCATTTTAGTATAAGTAAATAGAAATCAGTAAAATTTTAACACAATGTTTATAACCACAAAAGGAAGGTTGGGATTGATTTTGGGGTTTATGGTCCCATCTGTTTAGGAATTAAGGTCCCAAAGGGGCACAAAACATACATTTATCTAGTTTCAGGACAATAAGTATTTCAATTACCGGTACTCTGAAATTGTACCACAATGTTCATACAATTAAGAAGAAGGTTTGGATTTATTTTAAGGGTTATGGGACAAACAGTTAAGGAATTAAGGGACAAAAAGGGGCATATAAACAAGCATTTTTGAAGTTTCGGGACAATAACTTATGTTTTACTCTATGGATCTCTCTGACATTGTACCACAAGGTTCCATATAACTTGGGGAAGGTTTGGTGTCAGTTAGGAAAAAGGGGCCAAAAAAGGACCAAAAAGAAGCATTTTTCTAGTTTACAGACAGTAACTTGTGTTTAAGTGTATGTATCTCTCTATTTGACTATATAAGTATATATACATATATAATATATTGTTTTATATGCTATCTCATCCGAAATTTTGAATATTATGCATTTTTAAAGCATTTCTTATTTTTATGTACATTATTTTTTAACTTCTTTGTAACCTTTGTACCTGCATGGTTTTATGAGAATAAACTATCTATCTTTTAAATTATACTACAAGGTTCCTTACTTCAAAGAAAAGGCTGGAATTGAGTTTTGGGTTCTTGCTCCAAGGTGGTTTCTATAAGTGAGGGGCCAAAAAAGGGGCCCAAATAAGCATTTTTGTAGTTTTCAATCAATAACTTTGAAATTGTTCAATTTCACTTTTTTGAACAAGGACCTAATTTTGTTAATCTTACAGCACATAATTTTATAAAACTTCAGGTAGATGAAGCAAACTTCTAATTAAATAATACTATTACTATTGATTCACCATTATTTGTGGGATACCAATTTTCATTGATTTCGTGGGTATAAGAGATACAAGAATTTCAATGTTCCATGAAGTACAAACTTCTATAGGTTGTATTCAGACTTTGGCAAAACCATGCAACTATTAAATATCCACAAATGTTGTTTTTTTCCCTAACTCAAATGAATTTGTACGTTTACTATGAGAATCGGATGAAAACAAATGAGCAAATGTGGTATGATTGCAAAGGATCTAACTGATTAACCTTTAGTATGCAGGGATTATATCATAATTTAGACATTCATGGATTGTTTCATTATTTTATAGGCACTGACAAAGGAGGATGAGCATCGAAAGAAAGCAGAGGAGTTATTAAAACTAGATGAGAGAAAACGACCATACAATAGCATGTATGAGGCTATAGTTCCAACAGAAGAGGAAATGGAAGCATGGAGAATGAAAAACTTACGAAGTGACGATCCTATGGCTCATTTTAAGTCATAAATACTGTTGATGTGATACTAAATAATATTGTTGATGTAAAATATTGTAAATAAAATAATGAAAATAAATGTCTTTCCTGATTATTCAGCAGGAGTAAACTATATTAGTTATTGACTTTCATTAATGATAAAGCGCACAATGGAGATTTATTGTTCCTTGTTATATTGAGATAGGGTTCTGTAAATTTTATGCTTTATGTACTGTAAATTCAGAAATTATTGCAAGGTTTTTAATTATTGCAAAATTTGCGACAGAGTTGCAAACGCAATAATTTAAACTCGCATTTTGAAATATTTTATATGAATTAAACATGACTTTTCGCAAAATCATTTAAAATTTAAATCGAATTTAAGTCTAAAATGACAAATTCGCAATAATAAATGCACTGAATAATTTCTGAATTTACAGTACATGTATTATCATTTGATGACTTTCTTTTTTTAAGACAATTTCAAGAAAATCTATAATTTTTGTCGAGCCTGCAACTTTTGTTGCAGAAAGCTCGACATAGGGATAGTGATCCGGCGGCGGCGGTGGCTACGGCGGTGTTAGCTCACTTCTTAAAAGCTTTATATTTTAGAAGGTGAAAGACCTGGATGCTTCATACTTTGTATATGGATGCCTCATGTTACGAAGATTCCGTCAGTCACATGTCCAATGTCCTTGACCTCATTTTCATGGTTCAGTGACTACTTGAAAAAAAAGATTTTTTGTAATGTTAAATTCTCTCTTATTATAAGTAATAGGATAACTGTGCAAGGTATGTGCATACCTTGCAAGGTCCTTATCCCCGTCAGACAGCTTTCACTTGACCTCGACCTCATTTCCTGGATCAGTGAACAAGGTAAAGTTTTGGTGGTCAAGTCCATATATCAGATACTATTACTAATAGGTCTAGTATATTTGGTGTATAGAAGCACTGTAAGGTGTACATGTCCAACTGGCAGGTGTCATCTGACCTTGACCTCATTTTCATGGTTCAGTGGTTATAGTTAAGTTTTTATATGACCGCAAAATTTGAAAAAATTTTCGTCGTATATTGCTATCACGTTGGCGTCGTCGTCTGCGTCGTCGTCCGAATACTTTTAGTTTTCGCACTCTAACTTTAGTAAAAGTGAATGGAAATCTATGAAATTTTAACACAAGGTTTATGACCACAAAAGGAAGGTTGGTATTGATTTTGGGAGTTTTGGTCCCAACATTTTAGGAATTAGGGGCCAAAAAGGGCCCAAATAAGCATTTTCTTTGTTTTCGCACTATAACTTTAGTTTAAGTTAATAGAAATCTATGAAATTTTGACACAAGGTTTATGACCACAAAAGAACGGTTGGGATTGATTTTGGGAGTTTTGGTTTCAACAGTTTAGGAATTAGGGGCCAAAAAAGGGCCCAAATAAGCATTATTCTTGGTTTTCGCACAATAACTTTAGTTTAAGTAAATAGAAATCAATGAAATTTAAACACAATGTTAATGACTACAAAAGGAAGGTTGGTATTGATTTTGGGAGTTTAGGTCCCAACAGTTTAGAAATTAGGGGCCAAAAAGGGACCCAAATAAGCATTTTTCTTGGTTTTTGCACCATAACGTTAGTATAAGTAAATAGAAATCTATGAAATTTAAACACAAGGTTTATGACCATAAAAGGAAGGTTGGTATTGATTTTGGGAGTTTTGGTCCCAACATAATAAGGGGCCCAAAGGGTCCAAAATTAAACTTTGTTTGATTTCATCAAAATTGAATAATTGGGGTTCTTTGATATGCCGAATCTAACTGTCATGACTGTGTATGTAGATTCTTAACTTTTGGTCCCGTTGTCAAATTGGTCTACATTAAGGTCCAAAGGGTCCAAAATTAAACTTAGTTTGATTTTGACAAAAAATGAATCAGTTAGGTTCTTTGATATGCTGAATCTAAAAATGTACTTAGATTCTTGATTATTGGCCCAGTTTTCAAGTTGGTCCAAATCGGGGTCCAAAATTAAACTTTGTTTGATTTCATCAAAAATTGAATAAATGGGGTTCTTTGATATATACCAAATCTAACTGTGTATGTAGATACTTCATTTTTGGTCCTGTTTTCAAATTGGTCTACACTAAAGTCCAAAGGGTCCAAAATTAAACTTAGTCTGATTTTAACAAAAATTGAAATCTTGGGGTTCTTTGATATGCTGAATCCAAAAATGTACTTAGATTTTTATATGACCGCAAAATTTGAAAAATTTTTCGTCGTATATTGCTATCACGTTGGCGTCAGCGTCGTCGTCGTCGTCGTCGTCGTCCTGCGTCCGAATACTTTTAGTTTTCGCACTCTAACTTTAGTAAAAGTGAATGGAAATCTATGAATTTTAACACAAGGTTTATGACCACAAAAGGAAGGTTGGTATTGATTTTGGGAGTTTTGGTCCCAACATTTTAGGAATTAGGGGCCAAAAAGGGCCCAAATAAGCATTTTCTTGGTTTTCGCACTATAACTTTAGTTTAAGTTAATAGAAATCTATGAAATTTTGACACAAGGTTTATGACCACAAAAGAACGGTTGGGATTGATTTTGGGAGTTTTGGTTTCAACAGTTTAGGAATTAGGGGCCAAAAAAGGGCCCAAATAAGCATTATTCTTGGTTTTCGCACAATAACTTTAGTTTAAGTAAATAGAAATCAATGAAATTTAAACACAATGTTAATGATTACAAAAGGAAGGTTGGTATTGATTTTGGGAGTTTAGGTCCCAACAGTTTAGGAATTAGGGGCCAAAAAGGGACCCAAATAAGCATTTTTCTTGGTTTTCGCACCATAACGTTAGTATAAGTAAATAGAAATCTATGAAATTTAAACACAAGGTTTATGACCATAAAAGGAAGGTTGGTAATGATTTTGGGAGTTTTGGTCCCAACAGAATAAGGGGCCCAAAGGGTCCAAAATTAAACTTTGTTTGATTTCATCAAAATTGAATAATTGGGGTTCTTTGATATGCCGAATCTAACTGTCATGACTGTGTATGTAGATTCTTAACCTTTGGTCCCGTTTTCAAATTGGTCTACATTAAGGTCCAAAGGGTCCAAAATTAAACTTACCGGTAGTTTGATTTTGACAAAAAATGAATCAGTTAGGTTCTTTGATATGCTGAATCTAAAAATGTACTTAGATTCTTGATTATTGGCCCAGTTTTCAAGTTGGTCCAAATCGGGGTCCAAAATTAAACTTTGTTTGATTTCATCAAAAATTGGATAAATGGGGTTCTTTGATATACCAAATCTAACTGTGTATGTAGATTCTTCATTTTTGGTCCTGTTTTCAAATTGGTCTACACTAAAGTCCAAAGGGTCCAAAATTAAACTTAGTCTGATTTTAAAAAAAATTGAAATCTTGGGGTTCTTTGATATGCTGAATCCAAAAATGTACTTAGATTTTTTATTATGGGCCCAGTTTTCAAGTTGGTCCAAATCAGGATCCAAAATTATTATATTAAGTATTGTGCAATAGCAAGTCTTTTCAATTGCACAGTATTGCGCAATGGCAAGAAATATCTAATTGCACAATATTGTGAAATAACAAATTTTTTTTTAATTAGAGTTATCTTTCTTTGTCCAGAATAGTAAGCAAGAAATATCTAATTGCAAAATATTGTGCAATAGCAAGATTTTTTTTAATTGGAGTTATCTTTCTTTGTCCAGAATCAACTTAAATCTTTGTTATATACAATATACAATGTATATTCACTTTTTACTACCAACTGATAAATTAAAATAATCTTTACCATTCAGTGATAACAAGCAGTTTTTTTACATCTTAATATTTTATGATGTATTTAAATGAGTAGTTATTGTTGCAAACTCCATTAGAAATTTTAATTGAGATTAGTTTTGGAATAAGGGAAAGGGGAATGTGATTAAAAAAATTGGGTTCAATTTTTCTCATTTGAAATTTCATAAATAAAAAAGAAAATTTCTTCAAACATTTTTTTGAGAGGATTAATATTCAACAGCATAGTGAATTGCTCTAAGAGAAAACAAAAATTTTAAGTTCATTAGAACACATTCATTCTGTGTCAGAAACCTATGCTGTGTCAACTATTTAATCACAATCCAAATTTAGAGCTGAATCCAGCTTGAATGTTGTGTCCATACTTGCCCCAACTGTTCAGGGTTCAACCTCTGCGGTCGTATAAAGCTACGCCCTGCGGAGCATCTGGTTTATTATGGGCCCAGTTTTCAAGTTGGTCCAAATCAGGATCTAAAATTATTATATTAAGTATTTCGAATAGCAAGTCTTTTCAATTGCACAGTATTGCGCAATGGCAAGAAATATCTAATTGCACAATATTGTGAAATAGCAAATTTTTTTTTAATTAGAGTTATCTTTCTTTGTCCAGAATAGTAAGCAAGAAATATCTAATTGCAAAATATTGTGCAATAGCAAGATTTTTTTTTAATTGGAGTTATCTTTCTTTGTCCAGAATCAACTTAAATCTTTGTTATATACAATATACAATGTATATTCACTTTTTACTACCAACTGATAAATTAAAATAATCTTTACCATTCAGTGATAACAAGCAGTTTACATCTTAATATTTTATGATGTATTTAAATGAGTAGTTATTGTTACAAACTCCATTAGAAATTTTAATTGAGATTAGTTTTGGAATAAGGGAAAGGGGGATGTGATTAAAAAAATTGGGTTCAATTTTTCTCATTTGAAATTTCATAAATAAAAAAGAAAATTTCTTCAAACATTTTTTTGAGAGGATTAATATTCAACAGCATAGTGAATTGCTCTAAAGAGAAAACAAAAATTTTAAGTTCATTAGAACACATTCATTCTGTGTCAGAAACCTATGCTGTGTCAACTATTTAATCACAATCCAAATTTAGAGCTGAATCCAGCTTGAATGTTGTGTCCATACTTGCCCCAACCGTTCAGGGTTCAACCTCTGCGGTCGTATAAAGCTACGCCCTGCGGAGCATCTGGTTGTGTTTTGGTCTGTTTTTCTTATACTGTATGCAATAGGTCTACTATAATTGGTGTATTGCATGATTGTAAGGTGTACATGTCTAACTGGCAGGTGTCATCTGACCTTGACCTCATTTGCATGGTTCAGTGGTCAAAGTTAAGTTTTTGAGTTTTGGTCTTTTTTTCTAATACTATATGCAATAGGTCAACTATATTTGATGTATGGAAATATTTTATTATCTACATATCAGTTGCGCAGGTTTTATTTGACTTTAAACTCATTTTCATGGTTCATTGCTCAGTGTTAAGGTTTTGTGTTTTGGTCTGTTTTTCTTAAACTATAAGCAATAGATCAACTGTATTTGTTGTATGAAAGGATATTTAGCTGTACATGCTTGCCTGGCATGGCTCATCTCACCTTGACCTATTTTTCATGCTTTATTGGTCAATGTTTATTTTTTTTGGTTAATGTTAAGTTTATGTGACAGTTGTAATAAAGCTTTATATTTAGGACTATCAACATAATATCAGTGATAAGTAAAGAAGGCGAGACATTTCAGCTTGTGCACGCTTGTTTGAGATTACAAGAGTAGGCATGACAATGGTATCATGTCGTTGTCTGCGTTGTCCGAAGATGCATTTAGTTTCCAGACAATAACTTGGGATGTAGTGAATTGATCTCTATAAATTTTTACCAGAAGGTTCAATACTACTTAAGGAAGGTTGGGATTGATTTTGGGGGTTATGGTCCCATAGTTTTCAAACAATAACTTGTGTTTAAGTGTATAATTCTCTCTGAAATTATACCACAAGTTTCCATATCATGAAAGGATGGTTACTTATAACTTTGGGTTATTATGGCTCAAACTGTTTTGGAATTAGGGGCTAAAAAAGGGGAATTAGGGACAAAAAAGGGAGGAAAATAGGTTTTTCCGGACAATAACTTTAGATTTAGTGAATGGATCTCTATAAACTTTTACCATAAGGTTCAATACCACTAAAGAAGGTTTGGATTGATTTTGGGGGTTATGGTCCCAATAGTTTAGGAATTAGGGGCCAAAAAGGGGGCCCAAATTAAGCATTTTAGAAGTTATCATACAATAACTTGTGTTTAAGTGTATGAATTTCTCTGAAATTATACCACAAGTTTCCATATCATGAAGGAATGGTTAGTTATGACTTTGGGGCGTTATGGCTCAAAATGTTTTGGATTTAGGGGCAAAAAAGGGAAAAAACTAGGTTTGTCCGGTCAATGGACAAGTAAGACAATTTAAAAGCAGTGTAAGGGAGGTAATTCAAAAACAGTTCACATACAATGTTGGGTATGTTCGGATTTACCTCCCTTACACTTCTTGTAAACTGTGTATAAAGAAATGTCAGGTTTTGGACTAATTGCAAAAAAAAGGGGGGTTTTCAATTTCCCCCCCAAATTTCTCAAATTCCAAATTTTTGAAAATATTGCATAATAGGTTTGTAAGATCTCGACATTTGTTTTGTGTCAGAAACTCATATTATGTCAAGAATTTGATCACAATCTAAATTCAGAGCTGTATCAGGTGTGAATGTGTCCATACTTGCCCAAACTGTTCAGGGTTCGACCTCTGCGGTCGTATAAAGCTGCGGAGCACCTGGTTTTTGCTTGGATATATACAACATTTGATTGCTTGTATACCCATCTACGATCTATTGAATTAAAGTTTTACATACATTTTAGTATTGTCAAACCAATGAGCTAGTGTAATTGTGTATGCCGATAATGGTTTGCCTCCAGTCTAAAATGTCTGCATTTTTGGTGTCACTTCATGATTGTATATTAAGCAAAATGAATGGTTTGCATTCTAACCAGCCGTATGTTGTGTTCAAATTTTAAATTGTAAAACTATTATTTTTTATCCTGCACTAAGTTAGTAACTTCAATAGACATGAAAGATACCAGAGGAACAGTCAAACTCATAAATCGAAAATAAACTGACAACACCATGGCATGAAATAGACAAACAGACAAATAATAGTACACAAGAAACAGCATAGAAAACTAAAGAAAGTCTGAGCAACAAGAACCCCACTAAAACTGGGGGTGATCTCACATGCTCCGGAAGGGTAAGCAGATTCTGCTCCACATGTGGCACCCGTTGTGTTGCTTATGTTATTACAAACCCGGTAAATAGTCTTATTTGGTAAGTCACATTCATGAAAAAGGTAAGAGATTGTAGTTACGATGTAAGAAATGTATTCGATATCATCTGTGAAGCGGTTATTCCATAACGGTCAAACAACTTGTGATGGGTTCCATACAATTAAAGAGGGATGATTTCAACTTCACCATTTGGAACTCTTGGTTAGAAATTGATGGAGAGAAAATGAAACTGTCTTAAAATCAGATATAGTTGGCAATATGCACAGTGGCGGATCCAGCCATTTAACAATGGGGGGGGGGGGGGTCCCAACCCAGGACAAAGGGGGGGGTCCAACTATATGTTCCCATTTAAATTCATTGATCGACCAAAAAAAAGGGGGAGTTCCAACCCCCCAGACCCCCCCCCCCCACTCCCCCTTGGATCCGCCAATATGCATACTCAATAGATAGTGACACAGCAGAGTTTATATAGCCATTGTGTTTGCATCTGTCTGTCAACATGGTGTATGCCAAAGTTCTGGACTGTTTGTTTTTTAATTTGTAACAATTTGCTTTACAAAGATGTATATATATGCCAAACATGCATACATGTATTTTAATTGTTGCTAATTTAAACAATTTGCAATGATCTGTCTTCACTGAATATCATAATTAAGTCAATATCTAACTGGACTAGCTTAGATATGAAACTTAGTTAATTTATAGGCTAGCATTATACTATGGTAAAAATTGTGTATAATGGCATATATATATTGCAGTTGTAAAAATAAATCCTTCAATCAGAATCAGTCCTTTTCCAGTGAAGCTATTTATACAAATAGGCTAGAAAGGCATTGGTTTAACCTATCCAGTCAATTAGAAGTGTTACAATTCACATAAATAGTTACATGAATGGTATAGCCTAGCCAATATTTGAAAAATGCTGAAACGAGAAATGCATAGACGGATCCAGGGGGGCTGGGGGCCCGGGCCCCCCCTTTCGTAGGAAAAATTTGGTTGATAATATAGGGAATCTTTGAAGCATGACTGGAGCCCCCCCCCCCCCCCCCTTTAGGTCAGTCAGTGGGCCCCCTTAGGAAAAGTTCTGGATCCGCCACTGAAATGGAAACTACACATGCTACATACGATATACATATATATGTGTGAATATTATACACTTCAAAAATTTAATATTGATGTTAACCCGAATAATCCGGTCGTTATATTACGATCACTCCGATTACTCCATTAACCTGGAAGACAATGACCGCAAGGGGGCGCTGTAATTATTTGAGTTACATCGGCGTGGTCAACTACATCTGAGACTACTATAACACAGTTATAGTTATAGTAGTCTCAGACTACTTCAAAGATTTGATGGCCAATACTTTTTTTATCCTTCATTGAACTTTTGATGTCGTCCCTTACATAGAGTTGGAATTAAGCAACGTTTTGTATTGGAATTTATAACTGCCTGCGAACCTTTCCATATATTATATAACGTAACGGTACAGGGGCGGATCCAGTAAATTATGCGAATATAAGCATAGATGCAATTTGGAAACTCCTCATTACAGATTCGTTGATGGTTTAGAGGTCAGTTCAGACCATTTTTTCTATGATTCCATATGGATTAAAAATCAAATTGGTGTACATACCTATATAATAAAGAAGGATACGGCTACAAAATAAACACAAAATGGAAATTTTTATCGTGATCATAAAAAAAAATGTCACGTTATACATGTACTTTTATAAGATAAGATAAGATAAGATAAATTTTATTTTCCAAATTAGGTCCCCATGGGGGCATATATATAATTGATACAACATATACAGTATTTTACATAACATTGTAAAATAAACTATTGAAATAGTCATACAGGTATTATTTGTTAAATAAAAAAGTATTTGAGAGTTGCTACTCCAGAGATGTGGCAAACTTTATTTATTCTCACTTGATTGCGTAAACCCCTGAGGGTTTACGCAGTATATATTGGACGAGTGATGTAGTCTTTCGGAACACCGGATGTTAGTCGGAACACTTCTGGTCTTTCTATGACCACCTTTCAAATACATGCGCAATAGCTATGACCACCTTTCAAATGCATGCGCAATAGCTTACTAATCTGTTGAATATGCATTAGCATCTTAAGTTTCTATAGAGATATTTTACGTATGATCTGAAATTTATTATGATATAATATTTTCTTGCACACGATTACAAGCTGCTAATATTAACCTACATGCGTAGTATTTTAATTAGTCAAACGATGTAACCAGCTGTGTTTAGATATGAGATAAGATTTCATGTAAACAATGCGCTAAATATTCTGAACGAGAATAATTAAAAATAAAATCTTTAGAAAGAGTTTTAGTAGCATTTTATTTTAGATTTTACGTTTAGTGAAGATGTACATGTTGTAAAAAGCAAGCTATTTATTTTTTTATACTGAAATTAAAGGGAAGTCTTTCTTGCATATGATTAAATTACAGTTATTTTTTTTGGTTAAATATTGCAACTTTAATAAAAAAAAAAAAAAAATGTTATTAAAAATATTGAATATGAAAAAATAAAATATTTTGAACGAGAACAATTAAAAATAATATCTTTAAAAAAAGTATTAGCACTTTTTGAAGTTTTACGTCTAGGATAGACAAAGGACATGGAAATATAATCATAAATACGTGCTTCAAATAGGTGTAAAAACGAGGATTAAAAAAAACATTCGTTTATTGAAAATAACGTTAAAATTAATTATGAAAGTTATGTCCGTATTTATTTTCATTAATATTGCAAATTTAAAGTTATTTTCTTTGTTTAAATATTGCAACATTATTTACTTTTTTTTAATAACCTCTGAATCCTTTTCGTCATTAAAATGCGACTGATAAGTATAGATATTCAATATGAAGGGGGGAAAAAATAACCGTGACTGAAATCTAAATCTCAAATTTATTTAAAAAAAAATTGACCATGCAGATGTGAGAAATGATACTTCAAGCAATGAAACAACGAATTAAATGTGCCACTTTAATTACGACTGATAACCTAAAAAGGAATCATGCATGCATTTTTAGCAGACTTAACCAGGTCGGCGATAAGATATCGAATATAAAAAAAGAAGATATCGGGTTTGGTGTCAATGAGACAACTATCTACAAGAAACCAAAATAACACAGAAATACAAACTATGGGTCACCGTACGGCCTTCAACAACAGGCAAAGCACGTACCGCATAGTCGGCTATAAAAGGCCCCGAAATGACAAGGTAAAACAATCAGTCAAAAAAGAAAATTAACAAAGTCGGTATCATCGTATGCGTAACTTAGTTGCTCACCAGAGGAACTCTACGCAAGCGTTTAAACACGCGTTCCATAAGTTTGAAGTACGTCGAAATGCAAAGGTATACGCTTGGTGAACGCTTTTTCAGGAAAATTTTAATGGAACATAAAAAACATCATTCAGCTCAAGCGTTTGTCAAACGTATATACCTGTAAACTGCACGCACATAATATACACGCTACACGAGCGTTGAAAACGCTACAGATAAGTTTTAGACACGTTAAGGGCACATTGCATACAAAAATACTCGTCGCCTTAAAGCTTTCATTTAGGAAAAGAAGTCCGATACGGGTGAAACTTCATCAAACCTACAGAAGATATTACACCCTCTCCAACCATGCAACATGGGACTAGACATAGAAGTACAGGAACTACTCACATTAGTTTGAGCTGTACAAGATCTACAAAAATATCCCGCCTGCCTCAAAGGTGCATATAGGATCGACCATGGTCCAGCACTAATGATACAAATACCAACCAGAGTTACAATGACGTGGTAGTAAGTCTTTAAAGGCCACCGAGCAGCCTCCAAAAATGAAAAAAAAACACTATTTAGTCGGCTATTAAATGCCCCGACCATTAAGATTTAAAAACAAAAATCAAACAAAACTAAACAGCCTTTTTGATAACAAAATAATTTACGAAAACAACTTGACCGACATGAATTATGAACAACAACCACTGTACTACATGTTTCTGGCTTTAGAATGGACATTGGCACATAAACAATGTGGTGGCCATAAACCCAACCCTCCCAAATGAACCAAACCTTAAGGACAACACATCGCAAGAAAAAACTGTAAAATATCAGTTGCAATTCGCGTCCCTAAAATTATGGGTACGGTGCACAATAATCACTTACATAAAAACAATAGACACAAATCACTGAAATAATCGCACTTACCGAAAGCTATTTCAAAGCTAGTGAACATGTAGACGAACCAGTGGACATAGAAGGACTGGTAAACATGTAAACAGACGGGCGAATGTGACAGACTTATTGACAAACATTCACATATAGACAGACCTGCAGTTGGGAATGTAGGAAGACAAGGAGAAACGCTAAGGTACGCTTTACGCACACCCAATACACGCTTTAAGCTCGTTGTGCACACGATACAGATATGATTGACAGGTTGAATGCATCAAAATTACTAGCGTTTTGGTAGCGTGCATGATTTTTTTTACCTCGGCCGACGTACGTCGGATCTATACGTTGATGTGTGAAGCCGGTATTACATTATTTAAACCACTAAACAGGCAATGTCAGTTTCTAATTCTTATGCACAACAAAAGTAATATAAGACAATACATCTTTATTAAACAATTATCTAATATATATATAATGCCAAACAAGCATTTGGGTTTACGATTGCATTTCTTTTTTTAAAGAAAGCAACTTGTTTTATAATATTTTGCTGAAAATGTATAAATATAAAAATTTGATTAAACATGTGAACATTAAACGGACTTCGTTACTAGTATACAGACAGTAGTGAGCTTATAAATATGGTGAAATATGTAGTAGCTAGTTCCCTATAATAATGTTAACGGGAAAAATGAATTAGGTCCCGGATACATATAGATCCAAAATACACATGCAGAACAAAGACCCGTTAGGCCACACTTAAAAATATTTTGGTTTGCCCAAACAATACTAAGAGGAACTTGAGACAGTGGGTAGGCATTTTTACAAAAAGCAAGTATAGGAAACTGTACGGACTTCAACAATGAGAAAAAAACAATACCGTATATACTAGTCAGATGATAAAAGTACGGTCCAGTGGCGGATCAAAAACTTTTCATTTAGGGAGGGGGTCATGATTCAGTGATTCCCTATATAATCAACCAAATTTTCCCCACAAAAGGGGTGGTCCAGGCACCCCCTGGATCCGCCCATGGGACCCAACATGAAAAAAAAGAAACCATTATTATAGCAAAACAATTTACGAAAAAGAAATACGACTAATATGAACCAATGACTTCACAGACGGCAAAATTGCGGGTACTTTATTCATTAGCTTAATCACGTGACCTATACTAAATCCGCCCCTTTGTGCGAGTTATCTCCCTTTTTTACTAAAAAAAAAAACTCGCATGCCAAACACACGTAAAAGGAATATGATTTCAAGCGACTTGCCGACGGAAACTTTAGTGGCACTGACCGTAAAGCGACAGAGACAGTCGGAAGGAGAGAAATCTTACCTGAAACATATGATGTCGAGTGGATAAGTGCATGCCGCAAGCTGAAAAGGGTATGTAACATTTCTGCCAGATTCTGATATTATGACCTTGAGTGAGTCTGACTTAAAATTAACCCATTGTTGTTAACAGTGGTTGTTAACTAATAGCCTATCGTAATAAGTTGAGACCACGTCGTTTCTTTCTCTTTTTTTTTTTTACAAGGGATGATGTCAGATGATGATGATGGATGGCTATTTTATTACGTCCAGCGACACAATTTTTAATATGTCTATATTCAGGACAAGAACAGGTTAATATCAAAGATTAAGATAGGCTCTTGACTTTGGACAGTCACATAAAGATTAGTGTGGCCGGTTTTAACATGCGAGTGATCAACTTCACTTTTTTTTTTATCTGGGACAGTTCAAGTGTTTCCCTAAAAGTTGTTAGAATAAGACCTGAATGGGTTAAGGGACTTATCATTTTTTATCTGGGAGGGTGGGCTGGTCAAAATACAGGAGGGATAAAAAAAAATAGTTTGTGGAAAAAGAGACAAAATGTCAAGAAGAACATTACAACCACATTACAACAGTCAAATGGAAATATATTTTACCACCATACATACACAATGTATCTATAAGTAAGATATATTCCATAACTTTGGTGATGTAGTAATTTTAAAAGCTGTCATTTTGTGTCATTTTATGCCATTCAGAATGCATACGTGCTTCATAACCCGAATAATATCACTGCATTCACTACATTAATAACAAGCATTACTGCCAATTTATGTTATAATCAGCCTAAAAGTTTGAAAGAAATTATTATAAGTATAAATTAAAATGAAATCTACAGCGATTTGTGTAAAATTTTGTCCAAAAATTCAAATCACACTACATCATGAAAGAATATAATGTAGAGCAATAAATTCTCCAATAAATGGTCAAATATTCTGTATACAAACAGTTGAATATTGATACAATAGATGATTCTGAGATGCGGAACACACTAATGTACCCTTTTGTTATCATTTATATCAGATTCCTTTGGGCATCTATACCTAGCTCTCATTCCCTCAAAGTTAGGCTAATAAATCAAAATTTGGGGTTACTATCACACATTTATAAATGAAATGATATATGACAAGAAATAGATCCCTCTTAGTAAATAATGTGCTTTTACTGTTTAAAAACGTTTTCTTTAATAGCCCAATAGATAAAGGAAATTAGAAAAAAAATCAGAAAATTTAGCCTCCCAAAGCACTGGCTTGCCCTACCCACTAATATTCGTGGAAGAGTCCTACATGTATGTCAAGGCAATTTTCCCTCAAATATCGTTTTGGACTGAATCCACTGAGAATATTTCATGTTTACAATATTTCTGTGAAAAATTTTGGCATGTTTATTAGACAATGTTAGAGGGGGGGGGGGTCACATTTTTCCAATGTTTTTACAGGGGGGATCAAATAAAAATAGATAAATTTTATGGGGGATCATGAAAATTTTATATATTTGATTTCAAAATGACCAGCCCCCATCCCAGGTAAATAATGATAAGTCCCTAACTGAAGGACATTGGTTATGCATTTTGAACATCTGGAAAGAGGGGCTGGATTTCATTTTTTTACTGAAAATCCAGAAGGGTCACTGGGTGAGGAGTGAGTACTTATGACGTCATACAAGGCTATTTTTTTTTTGGGGGGGGGGGCAGCTTGATAGTAAAACAACTGTACATTTTGCCACATGATGTCTAGCATGAAATTGATTGGAGTGGACAAACCTCTTGAGAAAACAAGAAAAGCTTAATCAATAATCTTATACAAGTTGCTTTCTTTAAAAAAAGAAATGCAATCGTAAACCCAAATGCTTGTTTGGCATTATATATATATTAGATAATTGTTTAATAAAGATGTATTGTCTTATATTACTTTTGTTGTGCATAAGAATTAGAAACTGACATTGCCTGTTTAGTGGTTTAAATAATGTAATACCGGCTTCACACATCAACGTATAGATCCGACGTACGTCGGCCGAGGTAAAAAAAATCATGCACGCTACCAAAACGCTAGTAATTTTGATGCATTCAACCTGTCAATCATATCTGTATCGTGTGCACAACGAGCTTAAAGCGTGTATTGGGTGTGCGTAAAGCGTACCTTAGCGTTTCTCCTTGTCTTCCTACATTCCCAACTGCAGGTCTGTCTATATGTGAATGTTTGTCAATAAGTCTGTCACATTCGCCCGTCTGTTTACATGTTTACCAGTCCTTCTATGTCCACTGGTTCGTCTACATGTTCACTAGCTTTGAAATAGCTTTCGGTAAGTGCGATTATTTCAGTGATTTGTGTCTATTGTTTTTATGTAAGTGATTATTGTGCACCGTACCCATAATTTTAGGGACGCGAATTGCAACTGATATTTTACAGTTTTTTCTTGCGATGTGTTGTCCTTAAGGTTTGGTTCATTTGGGAGGGTTGGGTTTATGGCCACCACATTGTTTATGTGCCAATGTCCATTCTAAAGCCAGAAACATGTAGTACAGTGGTTGTTGTTCATAATTCATGTCGGTCAAGTTGTTTTCGTAAATTATTTTGTTATCAAAAAGGCTGTTTAGTTTTGTTTGATTTTTGTTTTTAAATCTTAATGGTCGGGGCATTTAATAGCCGACTAAATAGTGTTTTTTTTTCATTTTTGGAGGCTGCTCGGTGGCCTTTAAAGACTTACTACCACGTCATTGTAACTCTGGTTGGTATTTGTATCATTAGTGCTGGACCATGGTCGATCCTATATGCACCTTTGAGGCAGGCGGGATATTTTTGTAGATCTTGTACAGCTCAAACTAATGTGAGTAGTTCCTGTACTTCTATGTCTAGTCCCATGTTGCATGGTTGGAGAGGGTGTAATATCTTCTGTAGGTTTGATGAAGTTTCACCCGTATCGGACTTCTTTTCCTAAATGAAAGCTTTAAGGCGACGAGTATTTTTGTATGCAATGTGCCCTTAACGTGTCTAAAACTTATCTGTAGCGTTTTCAACGCTCGTGTAGCGTGTATATTATGTGCGTGCAGTTTACAGGTATATACGTTTGACAAACGCTTGAGCTGAATGATGTTTTTTATGTTCCATTAAAATTTTCCTGAAAAAGCGTTCACCAAGCGTATACCTTTGCATTTCGACGTACTTCAAACTTATGGAACGCGTGTTTAAACGCTTGCGTAGAGTTCCTCTGGTGAGCAACTAAGTTACGCATACGATGATACCGACTTTGTTAATTTTCTTTTTTGACTGATTGTTTTACCTTGTCATTTCGGGGCCTTTTATAGCCGACTATGCGGTACGTGCTTTGCCTGTTGTTGAAGGCCGTACGGTGACCCATAGTTTGTATTTCTGTGTTATTTTGGTTTCTTGTAGATAGTTGTCTCATTGACACCAAACCCGATATCTTCTTTTTTTATATTCGATATCTTATCGCCGACCTGGTTAAGTCTGCTAAAAATGCATGCATGATTCCTTTTTAGGTTATCAGTCGTAATTAAAGTGGCACATTTAATTCGTTGTTTCATTGCTTGAAGTATCATTTCTCACATCTGCATGGTCAATTTTTTTTTAAATAAATTTGAGATTTAGATTTCAGTCACGGTTATTTTTTCCCCCCTTCATATTGAATATCTATACTTATCAGTCGCATTTTAATGACGAAAAGGATTCAGAGGTTATTAAAAAAAAGTAAATAATGTTGCAATATTTAAACAAAGAAAATAACTTTAAATTTGCAATATTAATGAAAATAAATACGGACATAACTTTCATAATTAATTTTAACGTTATTTTCAATAAACGATTTTTTTTTTAAATCCTCGTTTTTACACCTATTTGAGGCACGTATTTATGATTATATTTCCATGTCCTTGGTCTATCCTAGACGTAAAATTTCAAAAAGTGCTAATACTTTTTTTAAAGATATTATTTTTAATTGTTCTCGTTCAAAATATTTTATTTTTTCATATTCAATATCTATTTAATTTTATTTTTAATAACCATTTTTTTTTATTAAAGTTGCAATATTTAACCAAAAAAATTAACTGTAATTTAATCATATGCAAGAAAGACTTCCCTTTAATTTCAGTATAAAAAAATAAATAGCTTGCTTTTTACAACATGTACATCTTCACTAAACGTAAAATCTAAAATAAAATGCTACTAAAACTCTTTCTAAAGATTTTATTTTTAATTATTCTCGTTCAGAATATAAAGCGCATTGTTTACATGAAATCTTATCTCATATCTAAACACAGCTGGTTACATCGTTTGACTTATTAAAATACTACGCATGTAGGTTAATATTAGCAGCTTGTAATCGTGTGCAAGAAAATATTATATCATAATAAATTTCAGATCATACGTAAAATATCTCTATAGCAACTTAAGATGCTAATGCATATTCAACAGATTTGTAAGCTATTGCGCATGCATTTGAAAGGTGGTCATAGATATTGCGCATGTATTTGAAAGGTGGTCATAGAAAGACCAGAAGTGTTCCGACTAACATCCGGTGTTCCGAAAGACTACATCACTCGTCCAATATATACTGCGTAAACCCTCAGGGGTTTACGCAATTATAGTTTTCAAGCCGGATGGAGTCAGTCAGTCACTTCTAAAAAAGAGGGTGTTCTAACTTGTAGTTTTTCTTTAGAAACGGAACTTCTAATTGACTGGCATCGATAATAATTATACAGACGCAATCTCACCATACGTGACTCAAACAAATTAACTAGCCTACATTTCACAAATTAAAAAAAATAGAAATTCATGTAAAGAATGAAGAATATACGTGAACAAATTAAGAAATTGTGTTGAGGCGTCCGTCCGGCTATGCTGGATGTTAATGTAAGCAGTCAAGCTCAGCTATTTGTAGCATTTCACTCTTTCATGGTGCCATTGTATTTCGGAAGGCAACATGTTTTTAAAATTTCAACGACTTTTATTTAAAACGGCCCTATTACATAAAAAAAATACTGAAGATTGAAGAAGTTCTTACTGAAGTCAATCATATAAAAAAAATCGGTCTTTACGAGCTCTTAATTTTTGTTAGATTAAAACTCCAACTAGTGTTAGTCCCGTTAATAAACTTAAAATATTAGGTCCAATCCATCATTCCCGTTACGATACTAGATCCAAAATACACCGAACCAATAAAATCGATAACCTATCTACAGTATTCATTCTTAATTCAAATAATGCGTGAAATATTTAGCACTGGACGTTATGTCTCCTGTGTGTGTGTCTTAAGTGAAGCTCGAAACCTAAAATTTATTAAAAAAAAGCTCTGATAACCAGAGAAGAAGAGAATGAGGAGCTTTTAAAATACCAGACTGACTTGAACAAAGGAAGCCAATTCTGCCCAAAGCCCGCCGTGCAAAAAAAAATCACTTCTGAAGAACAACGTCTCTATGGACGTTTAATATAAAGAAAATAGTAAATTGGTCATATATGTAATTCATGTTTTTCTATGATTTACACGTATTTTTCATATGTTATATTATTATTCATCATCATATCACACTGATGCTAGATGCATGACTAATTCAAAATCAAGCACACCTTTTTACCTGCATGCTTTCTAGTTACCGCCAAAAAATCCCTGCTTACCTGTAATATATTTTCATACCTGTATATTTGTATTCAGTCGTTGGATGTGTTGCGCCATATTATATATATATTTATAGAAAGGTAAGTTAGTAAATCGATAGTTTATTATAGTGTCATAATCTAATATACATCATCATATACAATATAAAAATAGAACCATATTAGATACGGAGGTCTTTAGGACAGATGAGACATTTTCATCCTTTTGAAAAAAAAATATATGTAGGACTCTAAAGTGCGAAAGTACTCTAAAGTGCGATGGCTTCGCTTAGTAAGATGGTCTACGGCTACGCTAAAGTGCGATGGTGTCGGGACACTAAAGTCATTGGATGATCCAGGAGGGGGTCAAGAGGTTGGAACCCCCTTTTTTGGACGATCAATGCATTTGAATGGGGACATGTGATTGGAACACCCCTCCCCCTTTATCATGTGTTAGGATTCCTCTTTTTAAAATGGCTTGATCCGCCCTGGAAGTGCGATGGTTGTTTGCTTTTTAAGTCCGATCATCGGATATGACACGCTAACTTCCGATGGCGAAACGCGGATGTGGTTCAGACAATGGTTTTCTTTTATTGCTAAGTTCCTATTACATTTTTGTTTGTTTCATTTATATATCAAGTCGTAGTCTTTCTCTTTTGAATTGTTTTACACTTGTCATTATATAACCCTATATGCTGCATGAACGGTGACATCCCATTAGTCTGACAACCATTATTCCGACATGCAGCCAATTACTCCGACAGCCCACTTTTCCAACAGCCCATTACTCCGACAGCCCACTATTCCGACAGACCATTACTCCGACAGCCATCTATTCCGACAGTCCATTACTCCGACAGCCCAATATTCCGACAGTCCATTACTCCGACAGCCCACTATTCCGACAGTCCATTACTCCGAAAGCCCACTATTCCGACAGTCCATTACTCCGAAAGCCCACTATTCCGAATTGGAAAGTAACACTAGCTGGTAAAATGGCTTTATAAAACATATCTAATTGACAGTCAACATTTTTTAAAAATAAACTATACACTCTATTTGTTCCCTGGTCTCTTAAATATTTTTTTGTTAAAACTACCCAATTGTAGCAAAAAATACAACAAGATACTTGTTATCTCTGACAATTTCTATTTCTCTATTACAAAATTATTATTTTTCTGAAAGTCTACCTCGAGAAAATATAAGAATTTCCATCCGTTTTTTCAATACAAGTGTGGACACAGATCAGTGTGGATAGTATGTTTGGATGTTTGACAGTGTTTAATGACAAAAGGAGTTCTGTTTTCCCCATAAGGTTAAATATAAAACTGTATTGCTTGACAGCTAACCTGAGCTAAACATTAACCATTAACAGTATTGTTTATTCAATATTTAGTTTCTTTTCAAGAGTGTCATTGAGGAGAAATTATTTACTGCATTTATTAGATTAATATAATCCCAAAGGGCGACTAGGGAAACGAAATTTGGTCACTTGGTCTTCTCCCGACCGGCAGTAAAACGCTTGCCGAAGTGGGGCGTCCGTTTGGCTGTCTGGGATGTATCAAGTTCGCAGTCACGTCCGGTCAGATTTGGGACGTTAAATCCGATGCCTCGTGTTAAGAGAGTGTCACGCTCTTTGCACGTTAAAAACCCTTGCAAAATCTCTTTGAGAGGTCCGTAGGCGGCCTGTTGCAAGGCAAAGTTTCTGTTCTATCCTATATACCCTCTTTTTCCAGTGGAAGTCCAGATTTCCCCGACCATAATCCCGAATGGCCTCTATTATGACAAGACATATATACCTATTGTATCTATTGTTAATTTGTTCTCGTCCTGAACATGCATGAACTATTTTCCACTGGACATTAAGTAACTATTAATCAATCAATCAATTGATTATAATAGATTATGTACCACATCTTTGATTTTGAATAGCATGGAGAGGAAAACACAAGTAGATATAGGAAGATGTGGTAAGAGTGCCAATGAGACAACTCTCCATCCAAGTCACAATTTATAAAAGTTAACAATTAAAGGTCAAGGTACGACCTTCAACAAGGAGCCTAGGCTCACTCCGAACAGCAAACTATAAAGGGCCCCAAAAATTACTAGTGTAAAACCATTCAAACTGGAAAACCAACGGTCTAATCAATATAAAAAAGTTCATTTCTGCATGATTTTTGTTTTTTTCAATACAATTGTGGACACAGATCAATGTGGTAAGTATGTTTGACCGTGTTTTCTGACCAAAGGAATTTTGTTCTTGCCCAAAGGGTTCTATATTAAACTGTGTTTCTTAACAGCTAACCTAAGACAAACATTAACCATAAGCAGTATTGTTTATTCAATATTTAGTTTATTTCAAGATTGTCATAGAGGAGACATAATTGCATTTATTTGATTATGATAAATTATGTTCCACATCTTTGATTTTGAATAGCATGCGGAGGAAAACATAAGGTTCATTTCCAGTGGCGGATCCAGAACTTTTCCTAAAGGGGGGGGGGGGAGCTGACTTACCTAAAGGGAGGGCCCGTTCCCTTACCTAAAGGGGGGGGGGGGGGCGCTCCAGTCATGCTTCTATGATTCCCTATATAATCAACTAAATTTTTCCCACGAAAGGCCCCCCCCCTGGATCCGCCTATGATTTCTGCATGATTTTTGTTTTTTAATACAAGTGTGGACACAGATCAGTGTGGATAGTATGTTTTGATGTTCGTCAGTGTAATCCGACAAAAGGAGTTCTGTTTTCCCATAGGGTTCTTTATTTAACTGTATTGCTTGACAGCTAACCTGAGCCAAACATTTACTATAAGCAGTATTGTTTATTCAATATTTAGTTTATTTTGAAGACTGTTATGGAGGAGACATTAATTGCATTTATTTGATTATGATAACCCCCTAGGGTGACTGGGGAAACAAAATATGGTCACTTGGTCTCTCCCGACAACCATTAAAACGTTTGCCGAAGTTGGGCGTCCGTTTGGCTGTGTGGGATGTATCAAGTTCGCAGTCACCACCGGTCATAATGGGGACGTTAAATCCAATGCCTCGTGTTAAAAGAGTGCCAAGCTCTTTGTACGTTAAGAACCCTTGCAAAAACTAACTCTTTGAGGGGTCCATAGTCGGCCTGTTGCAAGGCAAAATTTCTGTCCCTATCCAGTATACCCTCATTTCCAGTGGCAGTCCAAATTTCCCCGACCATAATCCCTAATGGCCTCTTTTATGACAAGACCTACCTATGAAATATTTGCCACTGGACGATAAGCAACAATCAATCAATCAATTGATTATGATAAATTATGTACCTCATCTTTGATTTTGAATAGCATGGAGAGGAAGACACAAGTAGATATAGGAAAATGTGGTAAGATTGCCAATGAGACAACTCTCCATCCAAGTCTCAATTTATAAAAGTAAACAATTAAAGGTTTAGGTACGACCTTCAACAAGGAGCCTAGGCTCACACCGAACAGCAAACTATAAAGGGACCCAAAAATTACTAGTGTAAATCCATTCAAACTGGAAAACCAACGGTCTAATCAATATAAAAAAGTTCATTTCTGCATGATTTTTGTTTTTTTCAATACAAGTGTGGACACAGATCAATGTGGGAAGTATGTTTGACCGTGTTTTTTGCCCAAAGGAATTTTGTTTTTGCTCAAAGGGTTCTATATTAAACGGTGTTTCTTAACAGCTAACCTAAGCCAAACATTAACCATAAGCAGTATTGTTTATTCAATATTTAGTTTATTTCAAGATTGTCATAGAGGAGACATAATTGCATTTATTTGATTATGATAAATTATGTTCCACATCTTTGATTTTGAATAGCATGCGGAGGAAAACATAAGGTTCATTTCCAGTGGCGGATCCAGAACTTTTCCTAAGGGGGGCCTGCTGACTTACCTAAGGGGTAGCCCGCTCCAGTCATGCTTCAATGATTCCCTATATAATCAACCAAATTTTCCCCATGAAAGCCCCCCCCCCCCCCCCCTGGATCCGCCTATGATTTCTGCATGATATTTGTTTTTTAATACAAGTGTGGACACAGATCAATGTGGATAGTATGTTTTGATGTTCGTCAGTGTAATCCGACAAAAGGGGTTCTGTTTTCCCATAGGGTTCTTTATTTAACTGTATTGCTTGACAGCTAACCTGAGCCAAACATTTACTATAAGCAGTATTGTTTATTCAATATTTAGTTTATTTTGAAGACTGTTATGGAGGAGACATTAATTGCATTTATTTGATTATGATAACCCCCTAGGGTGACTGGGGAAACAAAATATGGTCACTTGGTCTCTCCCGACAACCATTAAAACGTTTGCCGAAGTTGGGCGTCCGTTTGGCTGTGTGGGATGTATCAAGTTCGCAGTCACCACCGGTCATAATGGGGACGTTAAATCCAATGCCTCGTGTTAAAAGAGTGCCAAGCTCTTTGTACGTTAAGAACCCTTGCAAAAACTAACTCTTTGAGGGGTCCATAGTCGGCCTGTTGCAAGGCAAAATTTCTGTCCCTATCCAGTATACCCTCATTTCCAGTGGCAGTCCAAATTTCCCCGACCATAATCCCTAATGGCCTCTTTTATGACAAGACCTACCTATGAAATATTTGCCACTGGACGATAAGCAACAATCAATCAATCAATTGATTATGATAAATTATGTACCTCATCTTTGATTTTGAATAGCATGGAGAGGAAGACACAAGTAGATATAGGAAAATGTGGTAAGATTGCCAATGAGACAACTCTCCATCCAAGTCTCAATTTATAAAAGTAAACAATTAAAGGTTTAGGTACGACCTTCAACAAGGAGCCTAGGCTCACACCGAACAGCAAACTATAAAGGGACCCAAAAATTACTAGTGTAAATCCATTCAAACTGGAAAACCAACGGTCTAATCAATATAAAAAAGTTCATTTCTGCATGATTTTTGTTTTTTTCAATACAAGTGTGGACACAGATCAATGTGGGAAGTATGTTTGACCGTGTTTTTTGCCCAAAGGAATTTTGTTTTTGCTCAAAGGGTTCTATATTAAACGGTTTTTCTTAACAGCTAACCTAAGCCAAACATTAACCATAAGCAGTATTGTTTATTCAATATTTAGTTTATTTCAAGATTGTCATAGAGGAGACATAATTGCATTTATTTGATTATGATAAATTATGTTCCACATCTTTGATTTTGAATAGCATGCGGAGGAAAACATAAGGTTCATTTCCAGTGGCGGATCCAGAACTTTTCCTAAGGGGGGCCTGCTGACTTACCTAAGGGGTAGCCCGCTCCAGTCATGCTTCAATGATTCCCTATATAATCAACCAAATTTTCCCCATGAAAGCCCCCCCCCCCCCCCCCCCCCGGATCCGCCTATGATTTCTGCATGATATTTGTTTTTTAATACAAGTGTGGACACAGATCAATGTGGATAGTATGTTTTGATGTTCGTCAGTGTAATCCGACAAAAGGAGTTCTGTTTTCCCATAGGGTTCTTTATTTAACTGTATTGCTTGACAGCTAACCTGAGCCAAACATTTACTATAAGCAGTATTGTTTATTCAATATTTAGTTTATTTTGAAGACTGTTATGGAGGAGACATTAATTGCATTTATTTGATTATGATAACCCCCTAGGGTGACTGGGGAAACGAAATATGGTCACTTGGTCTCTCCCGACAACCATTAAAACGTTTGCCGAAGTTGGGCGTCCGTTTGGCTGTGTGGGATGTATCAAGTTCGCAGTCACGTCCGGTCATAATGGGGACGTTAAATCCAATGCCTCGTGTTAAAAGAGTGCCAAGCTCTTTGTACGTTAAGAACCCTTGCAAAAACTAACTCTTTGAGGTGTCCGTAGTCGGCCTGTTGCAAGGCAAAATTTCTGTCCCTATCCAGTATACCCTCACTTTCCAGTGGCAGTCCAAGTTTCCCCAACCATAATCCCTAATGGCCTCTATTATGACAAGACCTACCTATGAAATATTTGCCACTGGACGTTAAACAACAATCAATCAATCAATCGATTATGATAAATTATGTACCTCATCTTTGATTTTGAATAGCATGGAGAGGAAGACACAAGAAGAAATAGGAAAATGTGGTAAGATTGCCAATGAGACAACTCTCCATCCAAGTCTCAATTTATAAAAGTAAACAATTAAAGGTCAAGGTACGACCTTCAACAAGGAGCCTAGGCTCACACCGAACAGCAAACTATAAAGGGCCCCAAAAATTACTAGTGTAAAACCATTCAAACTAGAAAACCAACTGTCTGATTTATATAAAAAAAAAATCATTTCTGCATGATTTTTGTTTTTTTCAATACAAGTGTGGACACAGATCAATGTGGGAAGTATGTTTGACCGTGTTTTCTGACCAAAGGAGTTCTGTTTTTGCCCAAAGGGTTCTATATTAAACCGTGTTTCTTAACAGCTAACCTAAGCCAAACATTAACCATAAGCAGTATTGTTTATTCAATATTTAGTTTATTTCAAGATTGTCATAGAGGAGACATAATTGCATTTATTTGATTATGATAAATTATGTTCCACATCTTTGATTTTGAATAGCATGCGGAGGAAAACGTTCATTTTTGCATGATTTTTGTTTTTTCAATACAAGTGTGGACACATATCAGTGTGGATAGTATGTTTTGATGTTCGTCAGTGTAATCTGACAAAAGGAGTTCTGTTTTTCCCATAGGGTTCTTTATTTAACTGTGTTGCTTGACAGCTAACCTGAGCCAAACATTTACTATAAGCAGTATTGTTTATTCAATATTTAGTTATTTTTCAAGATTATCATGGAGACATTAATTGCATTTATTTGATTACCAAATGATTATGATAAATCCATTTCCAGCAAAATATACACCAAGATACTAGTTGTCTTTGACAATTTCTATTTCTTTATTACAAAAATAACATTTGGTCTTTTTCTGAAATTCTTCCTCGAGAAAATATAAGAGTTTAAATCTGTGTCCACACTTGTGTTGAAAAAACTTTTTTTTTTCAATACAAGTGTGGACACAGATCAGTGTGGATAGTATGTTTTGATGTTCGTCAGTGTAATCTGATAAAAAGAGTTCTGTTTTTCCCATAAGATTCTATATTGAACTTTGTTGCTTGACAGCCAACCCGAGCCAAACATTAACTATAAGCAGTATTGTTTATTCAATATTTAGTTTATTTTCAAGACTGTTATGGAGGAGACATTAATTGCATTTTTTGGATTATGATAACCCCCAAGGGTGACTAAGGATACGAAATATGGTCACTTGGCCTCTCCCGACAAGCAGTAAAACGCTTGCGGAAGTGGGGTGTCCGTCTGGCTGTGTGGGATGTATCAAGTTCGCAGTCACGTCCGGTTATAATGGGGACGTTAAATCCGATGCCCCGTGTTAAGAGAGTGCCACACTCTTTGCACGTTAAGAACCCTTGTAAAAACTCTTTGAGGGGTCCGTAGTCGGCCTTTTGCAAGGCAAAATTTCTGTCCCTATCCAGTATACCCTCATTTTCCAGTGGTAGTCCAAATTTCCCAGACCATAATCCTGAATGGCCTCTGTTATGACAAGATCTACCTATTGTATGTATTGTTAATTTGTTCTCGTCCAGAACATGCATGAAATATTTGCCACTGGACATATAGCAAATATCAACCAATCAATCAATTCATTATGATAAATTATGTACCACATCTTTGATTTTGAATAGCATGAAAAACATAAGAAGATATAGGAAGATGTGGTAAGAGTGCCAATGACACAACTCTCCGTCCAAGTCACAATTTATAAAAGTTAACCATTTAAGGTCAATATACAGCCTTCAACAAGGAGCCTAGGCTCACACCGAGAAGCAAACTATAAAGGGACCCAAAAATTAATAATGTAAAACCATTCCAACTGGAAAACCAACGGTCTAATCTATATAAAATAGTTCATTTCTGCATGATTTTTGTTTTTTTCAATACAAGTGTGGACACAGATCCATGTGGATAGTATGTTTGACCGTGTTTTCTGACAAAAAAAGTTCTGTTTTCACGAAAAGAGTTCTATATTAAACTGTTTCTTAACAGCTAAGCCAAACATTAACCATAAGCAGTTTTGTATATTCAATATTTAGTTTATTTAAAGACTGTCACGGAGGAGACATTAATTTGATAATGATAAATTATGTTCCAAATCTTTGATTTTGAATAGCATGCAGAGGAAAAAATAAGGTTCATTTCTGCATGATTTTTGTTTTTTTTCAATGCCTGTGTGGACACAGATTAGTGTGGAAAGTAGGTTTGGATGTCAGTGTTTTCTGACAAAGGGAGTTCTGTTTTTCTCCATAGGGTTCTATAGTAAACTATGTTGTTTGACAGCTAACCTGAGCCAAACAATAAGCAATGGCAGTATTGTTTATTCAATATTTAGTTTATTTCAAGACTGTCATGGAGGAGACATTAATTGCATTTATTTGATTATGATAAATTATGTTCCACATATTTGATTCTTAATAGCATGGGGAGGAAAACATAAGGTGCATTTCTGTATGATTTTTGTTTTTTTCAATACAAGTGTGGACGACAGTGTTTTCTGACAAAAGGAGTTCTGTTTTTCTCCATAGGGTTCTATAGTAAATTGTGTTTTTTAACAGCTAACCTGAGCCAAACATTAAGCAATAGCAGTATTGTTTATTCAATGTTGTACATGTAAAATTGACATGGGATTTATTTATATAAATAATAAATATTCAACAAATATCAAATTAAGTACATGGATGTAAGCAATTTTAGGAAACCATACAGCCTTCAAAAATGAGGAAAAGCCTTCATGTCTGTAAACAGCCCCTTGACATGAAAAGTATGTAATAATTCAATCGAGAAAGGTAATGGCTTGATTTACAACTAAATAACAGCTTGGGACTCCCCCCCCCCCCCCTAAATGAGGGATATCCCTTAATTTGTTGTTGTAAAAATGGAGAAAAGAAAATGTCGCCTTTATAGCTTATAAAGGGGGGGGGGAATTTTCAATAGATAACTTGCACTATAATTTTCTTTGTTCAGTGGACCGTAAAATTGGGGTCAAAACGCTTATTTGATATCAAAATAAGAACGATTGGACTTCAACGTCATCAAAAACTACTGTCCAAAAATTTTAACCAAAAACCTTAACCTGGAAGGGGACAGCAGATGGACATACGAATGAACGAATGGACAAATGAACAAACAGACAGAAAAACATAATGCCCCTAGTTATTATTTTTTTGTTAATATACAGTAAATTTAAAAAAAAAATAACAGCATTAAAAACAATTGTGAAATTACGACAATTGGAAAAAAATAGCAGGATTTAAAATATGATTATTATTTTGTCTTTCAGAATTATCTTCGAATGTTTTTATTGAACAAAGAAGCAATATATATGGGGTTTGCATGTAACAGAAATAAAATAATATATTGAATAATATACCTTATTTGTTAACTATTGAGTATTCATAGTAATTAAGAAATGTTAAAAAATATATAAATAAGATTATATTAAATATTTGAGCTCCACTTTTTCTTTTAAATTAGACAGATATTGGTGTATGCAGAAATTTTTTTGAATGAAATAGAAAGCCATCTTGATATATTCTAATTTTGATTTTCAAGGTGTGAACGACATCACATTTATCATTTATTGAGTGTCAGACAAGGGTAGAAGCTATAAAGCTAAAAAATTTGAAATTTTACATACATGATAAAATTGCCATTCCAAATGAATGTGAGGTTATCTCCCTTTTCCAAGTAAACATCACTCTTATCATTATAAAAAGAATACTTCACTTGATGATTCAGTACATGGTCATTAGGAAAAAATTGAAAGATTGAATTCAAAGAAAGGAGTGGAAAAGGACTAAAAATATTCTAAACAGTCTATATAAACATCTGATTTACTTTTAAAGTCACAGAAGAAAATATAAAGATGAACTTTAGGCCCACCAATTTAATTCCTTGTTCGACAGACCCGCCCGCACCTTTTTTTTTCAAAACAGAATTTTTTTATTTTTATCATATTCCCGCGTCCCGCATCCGCAAATGTAATCATGTCCATTTCCCGCACCGTTTATTTTGTAAATATTATAAAAAGATCTCAACATTTGTTTTTAAAATCATAGTATATAACCTTTATATAACGATTTAAAACCTATAAGCACCCCACATCACTGTAAATATCTGTGCTACTATACAAAACCCTTGAAAACTTCCGAATTTTTTACTCAAAAAGAGGAGAAATACATTATATTTTAAACAACTTTTCTAGAGAGGGGTCCACTTATTTTGAATAATATTAAACTGTTAAAGTAAATGGTTAAAGTCCAGGAATATTACAAAATTCTTGGACAAGTTTTGACCATTTAATACCATATAGATATAATAGTTCTTTGGGAAAATATTAGCCCTTTTGTGCTAAAAGTGTTTTTACAAAAAAAATATATTATAACTTATATTGACCCCTCATAAAAGGGATATTAATAACATTAAGGGGTTGTTCTGAACCTGATTATGACTTGGATGGAGAATTGTCTCATTGTCAATCACACATACATAGACCAGATTTAATTATTCAATTATCTCTTGTTGAACAGGGAAAAAATACTTCTTAAATTAAAGAAATGTCAAGGTACAAGTGATAAATCAAGTTTTAATATAGTCAAAATCTACTATTTTATGTTTACAAAAAAAATTTATAATCGCTTGCCTTTACTTTTTAAGCTTCGCCTAAAAAATTTGCAAATTAAATATTTTTTTATTAAAATTTTTAAATCGCTCAAATTAAATTGGTGGGGCCTTAGTAGCAAACATGAAACCTTTAAATTTCAGGTGGTACCTTGACTAAAACTAATTTGGCTTGTTAAAATTTCATACAATTTTGACAAAATATTTACTTTGACCATTCGACAAAAATATAAATATTTCAAAAAACTTGGAAAACACCAATTTTGATCATTGAGAAGCTTAATATTAACTTAATAATAGATTGTGTTTTAAACACAGGCACTTGTCTCAGAATTTTTTTTTCCTATATACGTTATATTACTTACTATCCAAAATTTTTTGGTCTTAAAATAAAGAAGGCAAGAAAATCCATCACAGGTTATGAATAATATCCAGGGCACCTCAGTTCACTCCTAGAACTTTTTGGATTGAGTTCAAGTCTCAATCCTTTTTTGTAAATGATATATGGACTGACTATAGAAGATGTTTGCAATGATGTATATTTCATCTGAATTGATTTTTATTATGTATGTACAAGTTATATTGTGTGGTCATCAATTTAAACACAAACCAATCACATTATGAAAAATACCTACTTGCAAAAGATGCTAATTCTTAATTTTTAAAGATGATTTTGGAGAAAAGAACTACAGTAGTTTACTTCGCCACATATTCATGTCCCGTTTAAAGTCAGAAACTTTTTCATTGATTGTCCAAAATTTCATCTTAATTAAAAAAAATATTCAAAGAATTCAGTGTTCAGTTGATGGCTATTCTTGATTCATATTGTAATTGTTTATAGCCTCTGATCAATTAAATAGATCATGGCATATCTTTTATACACCTGTCTTTTGTTGAGGACTGCATGTTAGCGCCTAAATGCCTTTCATGTGTTTTTGTTGTTTTATTGTTGTCTGATTGGAGTATACCTCATATCTCATTGTACTAATACACTAAAATAGAAAGTTCTGTGAAATAAAGATGATATACAAATGTACCAGATTGAAAGTCTCTCTGTAATTTACAACCATTTACTTATTCTTTCATATATGCAAAAATAGTTTTTCTCATTTTAACACTGATCTTAAGATTTAGGGAAAATGTTGACAAAACAACAAGCATAATACCATTATAAAGGATTTCAAATTTTGGCTGCACAATATGCAATAAGCTACAAAATTTTGTTATTTCGTTTTTTTATACATGTATATACAAATTTCATTTTAAAACAACATGCTTTTTCATTTTTTTAACATAACTTGTCTCAGTTGACACAATAATTTGAATTTGAATTGTACATAATATTCTGAAAGTACTTGTGGTTGAATAAATATACACAATAGTCTATTCCAGGTGGTTTATACACTTCTTGAATACACCACTACTATTACTTCATGTCTGTTTATAATGTTTAAGAGTCCTCTTCTGCATATAAATGCTATTTGTATATTTCAAGGATTCCTTCATACAGTTACTGCTTGCACAAGTTTATCCTCCTAAGATGTTGCTCCAATGATAAAATCCTGTAATGCATACTTAGCAATCAGACTCTTGGAAAACTTCCTACAGTTCCTGTAATATAATAAAATCCACATGTAATGTTTGTTTCTGTAGTCAAGGTTCAAGCAAAAAAGATTACATCAATTTAATCACCAATGATTTACCAAACTTATAATTAGAAGAAAACTGTATTATATTTTAAGCTCGAGCTCCGACATGATCAATTGGTGACTTTACAGTGATTTTTAGTAAAACCCAGACCCAGATATTTTACTAGTATTTCCCACTGGGATGGGCATTGCAATACTCATAAAACCCAGGTTTTTATCAATTGCCAATAATAATAATTATAACCCTGTTTCAGGACATTTTATAGCTCACTATGCTGTTTCAGTTTTGCTCATTGTTGAAAGCTGTACATATGATCATTTATAGTTGGCAGTTTTCAGTCATTTAGACTATAGTGGATAGTTGTCTCATTGGAAATCGTGACCACATTACATGTTTTATAAATTCAATTCAAAGTTTTATTGTCATATAAACTATACAGTTTGTGACATATAACACAACAAAAACAAATTAAGACAATAACTATAAGTAACTCAATATATATATGCAGATTCAAGTAAATATTAAAGGTTCCTCTGTCCTCAGTTCCATTGAATTTTTTATAAAGGATCCTAGTTTATTCACTTGTGTTGGTGTTGATGGGTTAAGTATATTTATAATTTATTATAAATTACTTATGAAAACAAACTGTCTTCATGTACATTGTATGTGTACTACATATACCTGTATGTATATAAGTATACTTAGTGCCTATAAAAACACATATCATCATTTTCAAGCCCCCTTCTAAAATGTGTTAGCCCCTTACAATCATAGCTTACACCAAAAACAGCTGATTTCTTAATTCAGATTATAGCTTGTGTAAAAATAAGTATACAATAAACAGACCAAAATATGACACTAATTATATAGACCAATGAACCCTGCCCAGACAGTATTGTACACCATACAATCAGTGGGATTTGGGTTTTTTTTAAGCTGCCACTATATGTAATGCTAAAATTGAAAGAAAAAAATTGTAAGAAAAAAATTGTTTTCCACTTGTCAAAAAGAAAATTAATAAGATTGTTTTTCGCTTAAGGCACAAAAAAAGTTAGTCCAGTAAAAAAAATTCATAGCCCCTCAGAAAACCAAATGGTTGCTGTCACCTTTAGTCTATGTGCATATCATAAATAAAGGACATGGATGGACCCATGACAATATAATTGTGTTTTGGTGATGGTGATGTGTTTTGTTCCCTTATCACCATCTTACAGTGTTTATATTATCTCAACTTGTACGATTCGCTCATGTATGTAACAATGTTTTAGATTTTAACGAGAGAAATTTATGTATTTAATACTGAAAAATTATTACACCAGGGTTTTTGATATCACAAACTAGTCAAAACATTTACTAAATTTTATCATCGGTATAACGACATGTCATTCGTAAATATAGTTCAACATGCAGACTTCTTATATGTTCAGGTATTTCACATCCAATTTTTTATGGAAATATTCTTTATAAAGCACAAAGGTGTCAGTATTCACCTCAAAAACTAACAAAACCTTTGAATAGACTTATTAAGAAGGGATATAGTTACGATACTGTTGTCAGGTCATTAAAGATTGCATATTTTGGCGTTAATATTGATTCACTTATAGGGTCTTTGCATTGAAATTAAACACATTTATTCAAAAACCAGTTGTTGGCATGACACGGGTTATGTTCTTCTCATATATGTTATGATGGTATGATACTAAACCCCTAATGGGAAGGATTGTGCCTGATGTTCATATGATGAAATCATAATCTTTCAGTCAGTTTAATTGAAGTCTGGAGCTGGCATGTCAGTTAACTGCTAGTAGACTGTAACAGTTGTTATTTATGTATTATTGTCATTTTGTTTATTTTCTTTGGTTACATCTTCTGACATCAGACTCGGACTTCTCTTGAACTGAATTTTAATGTGCGTATTGTTATGCGTTTACTTTTCTACATTGGCTAGAGGTATAGGGGGAGGGTTGAGATCTCACAAACATGTTTAACCCCGCCGCATTTTTGCGCCTGTCCCAAGTCAGGAGCTTCTGGCCTTTGTTAGTCTTGTATTATTAGCTCACCTGGCCTAAAAGGCCATGTGAGCTTTTCTCATCACTTGGCGTCCGTCGTCGTCGTCGTTAACAATTTTTCAAACATCTTCTCCTCTGCAACTACTGAATGGATTTGAATGAAACTTAGCATGATTGTTCCTTAGATTATCCTGCTCAAAGTGTGTGCTTCGATTTTTGATCCGTCAAAAAACATGGCCGCCGTTACTTAAAATAGAACATAGGGGTCAAATGCAGTTTTTGGCTTATATCTCAAAAACGAAAGCATTTAGAGCAAATCTGACATGGGGTAAAACTGTTCATTAGGTCAAGATCTATCAGCCCTGAAATTTTCAGATGAATCAAACAAACCATTGATGGGTTGCTGCCACTTAATTGGTAATTTTAAGGAAATTTTGCAGTTTTTGGTCATTATCTTGAATATTATTATAGATAAAGATAAACTGTAAACAGCAAAAATGATCAGCAAAGTAAGATCTACAAATAAGTTAATATGACCAAAATTGTCAATTGACCCCTTAAGGGGTTATTGTCCTTTAATGACAATTTTTCACAATTTGTTCATCATATTTGCTAACTTTAAAAAATCTTCTCCTCTGAAACTACTGAATGGATTTGGATGAAACTTAGCATGATTGTTCCTTAGATTATCATGCACAAAGTGTGTGCTTCGATTTTTGATCCGTCAAAAAATATGGCCACCGTTACTTAAAATAGAACATAGGGGTCAAATGCAGTTTTTTGGCTTATATCTCAAAAATGAAAGCATTTAGAGCAAATCTGACAGGGTGTAAAAATGTTCATTAGGTCAAGATCTATCAGCCCTGAAATTTTCAGATGAATCAAACAAACCATTGTTGGGTTGCTGCCACTTAATTGGTAATTTTAAGGAAATTTTGCAGTTTTTGGTCATTATCTTGAATATTGTTTTAGATAAAGATAAACTGTAAACAGCAAAAATGATCAGCAAAGTAAGATCTACAAATAAGTTAATATGACCAAAATTGTCAATTGACTTCTTAAGGGGTTATTGTCCTTTAATGACAATTTTTCACAATTTGTTCATCATATTTGCTAACTTTAAAAAATCTTTTCCTCTAAAACTACTAAACCAAATTCAACCAAACTTCAACTGAATGATCAGTAGGGTGTATAAAATAAAGTTTGTGCTTTATTTTTTATTTCGTCAAAAAACATGGCCGTCATGGCTAAAAATAGAACACAGGGTAAAATGCAGTTTTTGGCTTATATCTCAAAAACTCCAGCATTTAGAGCAAATAAGACAAGAAGTTAAAGTATTTATTAGGTCAAGGTCTACCTGTCCTGAAATTTTCAGCCGGATTGGGTATAATGCCCCTGAATTGATGATTTTAAAGAAATTTTGCAGTTTTTGGTTATTGTCTTGAATATTATTATAGATACAGATAAACTGTTAATAGCAAAAATGTTAAGCAAAGTAAGATCAACAAATAAGTCAATTTGACCAAAATTGTCAATTGATCCCTTAAGGAGTTATTGCCCTTTAAAGGCTTTTTTCACAATTTGTTCATCATGTTGACTTACTTTAAAAAATCTTCTCCTTTGAAACTGCTGTATCAATTTCAGCCAAACTTAGGCTAAATGAGTTTCAGAGTATCTAGTATAAATTTTATATTTCATTTCCTTGTATGTCAGAAACATAGCTCCTATGGCTAAAATAGAACATAGGAGAAAATGATTTTTTTTTTTGCTTTTGATGAAAATAGGAAGATTCAAAGAACATTTAAATAAATTGAAAAGCCAAAATAATCATTGATGAGAGATTTAACCAAAAAAATTAAGGTGAGCGATTCAGGCTCTTGAGAGCCTCTTGTTTTAATTTTAGTTTCTTGTGTACAATTTGGAAATTAGTATGGCGTTCATTATCACTGAACTAGCTAGTATATATTTGTTTAGGGGCCAGCTGAAGGACGCCTCAGGGTGCGGGAATTTTTCGCTACATTGAAGACCTGTTGGTGACCTTCTGCTGTTGTTTTTTTCTATGGTCGGGTTGTTGTCTCTTTGGCACATTCCCCATTTCCATTCTCAATTTTATTGTATGTAGATCTTACTTTAATGAACATTCTTGCTTCTTACAATTATCTCCTTCTATAATAAACTTGGCCCAGTAGACTGAGTTAAGTATACAAAATTTATGAAAATTGTTAAAATTGACTATAAAGGGCAATAACTCCTGAAGGGGTCAATTTAACATTTTGATCATATTGTAACGTGACTGAGGGGAGGTCAACACCAATACAGACGGACGTATATAGCCACCTATACCACAACAATATATCCTGTGATGAATTCCCTGGGTAACTAAATAATACAATATATACTATATGCAAGTTTATTTAAGAATTGAAAGTTTCTTTTTGTAAATTTATTGGGGTGTAAAAGCGTTGACCGAAGTACATTTTGTATGAAGCGCGGAAGCGCTTCATTCTAAAAATGTACGCACGGTCAACGCTTTTACAACCCTATAAAGTTACAAAAAGAAGCATTCAATACTTATAATTACATTTTTTAGCTATGATCATGAAAACACGAATTTTATATATTTTATTATTTAATTCACCTGTGCACTTTATTGTTGGAGCACGTGTTATCATGAGTGAAAAGTTGTATTGAGCAATGCAACTGCTTACGGAATAACACGTGATGTGCAGTTAAAGCCAATCAGAATAAAATATTATAATGAAACATACAACTAATGTAATTATTAACAAATGTACTTTACTTCAGACACATTGACAAAGTTAGCTACAAAGTTTAAACATATAAACTTTAAATACAAGTCCTCCAGAATCTAACTGATTCAAGACTTCAAGAAATCACATCCTTCCAGGATCATGCATGCACAGCTGATACACAATCTCCCAGTTGCTTGACCAACTGACCTTTATCATAGAGTTTAATTACTCTTTCTCTAGACAAACAAAATAGGCATAACTAATTTTATTATCCTACACCCCAAAGACACCATTTCAGATCTGGTCTTAATCACATCTGGCAATTCAACTTTAACTGCAGATAATTAAACTAGCCATTTGTCAAATTAGCCTTGCATCATTAATTATCTCGGTACACAAATAAACAGTTATAAAGCTAAATTAAGTAGAAGTCAATATTTACAAAACATCCAAATATTACAATATTGACTTTTTTGTACAGGTTTTACTTTGCTGTATATTATTGCTATTTACAGTTGATCTCTATCTATATAATATTCAAGGTAATAACCAAAAGCTGCAAAATTTTCTTAAAATTGCCAATTCAGGGGCAGCAACCAAACAACGGGTTTCCTAATTGGTCTGAAAATTTCACAGCAGATAGATCTAACGAACAAATTTATCATGGTTAGATTCGCTCTAAATGCTTTGGTTTCTGAGATATGAGCCGAAAACTGCATTTTACCCTATGTACTATTTTTAGCCATGTCGGCCAAGATCTTGGTTCACATTTTTTTAAACCAGATACTCTATTGAATATTGTGGACAGAGAAAAAAAAATGATTTTTTTTATAACCTCTTTCAAAATGATTAGTACATGTACTGGTTTTCTTAGGATTGAACTGTTGCACATTTTGTCAGATTTAATTAACAGCTGACTATAAACCAGTATTGTTATGTTATTTGTTGAAGGTCATCATAAAAGTAGCATATAAGTGCTTATATCCCCTTTATTTTGAACATGACTAATCATGATCATTGTTTTCTTATTGGCAATCCTACAACATCTCCTTATTTTTAAATTTCTAAAAATTTTCAATCTGCTATTTATATCTGTTATATTCTATTTATAAACAAAAAAATGCACACAGCTACTTTTGCATAGCCTGATTATTAAGGTAACTATTTCTGTACCAAAAATATGTATCTACTTTTAATATTCAGTGCTATTTTGTAACTTTAAAATTATTGTAATATTTAGGTACTGGGCAGTACATGTATTTTACAGTACTAGATTTATATCTGTTATATTCTATTTATAAACAAAAAAATGCACACAGCTACTTTTGCATAGCCTGATTATTAAGGTAACTATTTCTGTACCAAAAATATGTATCTACTTTTAATATTCAGTGCTATTTTGTAACTTTAAAATTATTGTAATATTTAGGTACTGGGCAGTACATGTATTTTACAGTACTAGATTTATACCTGTTATATTCTATTTATAAACAAAAAAATGCACACAGCTACTTTTGCATAGCCTGATTATTAAGGTAACTATTTCTGTACCAAAAATATGTATCTTAACTTTTAATATTCAGTGCTATTTTGTAACTTTAAAATTATTGTAATATTTAGGTACTGGGCAGTACATGTATTTTACAGTACTAGATTTGTAGTAACTTGAAATTTTTAAAGTACTACAGTTGTTTAATTCATGTCATATAGTACACTGTTACCATTTTTCAGCTTTTTGAAAGCTTGTCTATTTTAAATCTCTTAAAGTTATGATTTTCAAACATGGAATATTGTGATCACTATGGGTAATTATCTTCTATACCAATTTTTTTTTAATACCACAATCTGACAGGATTCATAGATGTACACACTCAGTGAGACATAGAATCAAGGTCAAAAAGATATACTTTTTGTTGAATGCTGCCTCATAAATATTACAAATTAAATGAATGCAAGTCATTGAGTACATGTAGTTTGTACAAATACTACATAATATTTGAACCTAAAATAAAGGATAATCTAATTGTTATCAGTGTCTGGTCAGAAATGAAGCCACACAACAGCCAAATATAAGTCTCAGAGATGCACAAACAATCATTGTATTTAAGAATTGAATGCTTCTTGTTGTAACTTCATTGGGGGTAAAAGCGTTGACCGAAGTACATTTTGTATGAAGCGCAGAAGCTATTCATTCTAAAAATGTGTGCACGGTCAACGTTTTTACAACCCTATGAAGTTACAAAAAGAAGCATTCCAGTGGCGGATCCAGCCATTTTAAAAAGGGGGGGTTCCCAACCCAGAGTAAAGGGGGCTCTGTATCTGCAAGAAAAAAACAAAGTGCACATTAGTTCCACATTAATACGACAATTTTGGAAAAAGGGGCCACTAACATAAAGGTCTACTTAACTGTTGAGCTGTGGAGTCTGCGCAGTGGCGGTCTGGACCCCTCCCCTCTTGTCTGTGCCTGTGGGTCTGTATCTGCAAGAAAAAACAAAGTGCACATTAGTTCCACATTAATACGACAATTTTGGAAAAAGGGTCCACTAACATTAAAGGTCTACTTAACTGTTGAGCTGTGGAGTCTGCGCAGTGGCGGTCTGGACCCCTCCCCTCTTGTCTGTGCCTGTGGGTCTGTATCTGCAAGAAAAAAACAAAGTGCACATTAGTTCCACATTAATACGACAATTTTGGAAAAAGGGGCCACTAACATTAAAGGTCTACTTAACTGTTGAGCTGTGGAGTCTGCGCAGTGGCGGTCTGGACCCCTCCCCTCTTGTCTGTGCCTGTGGGTCTGTATCTGCAAGAAAAAAACAAAGTGCACATTAGTTCCACATTAATACGACAATTTTGGAAAAAGGGGCCACTAACATTAAAGGTCTACTTAACTGTTGAGCTGTGGAGTCTGCGCAGTGGCGGTCTGGACCCCTCCCCTCTTGTCTGTGCCTGTGGGTCTGTATCTGCAAGAAAAAAACAAAGTGCACATTAGTTCCACATTAATACGACAATTTTGGAAAAAGGGGCCACTAACATTAAAGGTCTACTTAACTGTTGAGCTGTGGAGTCTGCGCAGAGGCGGTCTGGACCCCTCCCCTCTTGTCTGTGCCTGTGGGTCTGTATCTGCAAGAAAAAAACAAAGTGCACATTAGTTCCACATTAATACGACAATTTTGGAAAAAGGGGCCACTAACATTAAAGGTCTACTTAACTGTTGAGCTGTGGAGTCTGCGCAGTGGCGGTCTGGACCCCTCCCCTCTTGTCTGTGCCTGTGGGTCTGTATCTGTAAGAAAAAAACAAAGTGCACATTAGTTCCACATTGGTACGACAATTTTGGAAAAAGGGGCCACTAACATTAAAGGTCTACTTAACTGTTGAGCTGTGGAGTCTGCGCAGTGGCGGTCTGGACCCCTCCCCTCTTGTCTGTGCCTGTGGGTCTGTATCTGCAAGAAAAAAACAAAGTGCACATTAGTTCCACATTAATACGACAATTTTGGAAAAAGGGGCCACTAACATTAAAGGTCTACTTAACTGTTGAGCTGTGGAGTCTGCGCAGTGGCGGTCTGGACCCCTCCCCTCTTGTCTAAGCCTGTGGGTCTGTATCTGCAAGAAAAAAACAAAGTGCACATTAGTTCCACATTAATACGACAATTTTGGAAAAAGGGGCCACTAACATTAAAGGTCTACTTAACTGTTGAGCTGTGGAGTCTGCGCAGTGGCGGTCTTGACCCCTCCCCTCTTGTCTGTGCCTGTGGGTCTGTATCTGCAAGAAAAAAATTAAGTGCACATTAGTTCCACATTAATACGACAATTTTGGAAAAAGGGGCCACTAACATTAAAGGTCTACTTAACTGTTGAGCTGTGGAGTCTGCGCAGTGGCGGTCTGGACCCCTCCCCTCTTGTCTGTGCCTGTGGGTCTGTATCTGCAAGAAAAAACAAAGTGCACATTAGTTCCACATTAATACGACAATTTTGGAAAAAGGGGCCACTAACATTAAAGGTCTACTTAACTGTTGAGCTGTGGAGTCTGCGCAGTGGCGGTCTGGACCCCTCCCCTCTTGTCTGTGCCTGTGGGTCTGTATCTGCAAGAAAAAAACAAAGTGCACATTAGTTCCACATTAATACGACAATTTTGGAAAAAGGGGCCACTAACATTAAAGGTCTACTTAACTGTTGAGCTGTGGAGTCTGCGCAGTGGCGGTCTGGACCCCTCCCCTCTTGTCTGTGCCTGTGGGTCTGTATCTGCAAGAAAAAAACAAAGTGCATATTAGTTCCACATTAATACGACAATTTTGGAAAAAGGGGCCACTAACATTAAAGGTCTACTTAACTGTTGAGCTGTGGAGTCTGCGCAGTGGCGGTCTGGACCCCTCCCCTCTTGTCTGTGCCTGTGGGTCTGTATCTGCAAGAAAAAAACAAAGTGCACATTGGTTCCACATTAATAAGACAATTTTGGAAAAAGGGGCCACTAACATTAAAGGTCTACTTAACTGTTGAGCTGTGGAGTCTGCGCAGTGGCGGTCTGGACCCCTCCCCTCTTGTCTGTGCCTGTGGGTCTGTATCTGCAAGAAAAAAACAAAGTGCACATTAGTTCCACATTAATACGACAATTTTGGAAAAAGGGGCCACTAACATTAAAGGTCTACTTAACTGTTGAGCTGTGGAGTCTGCGCAGTGGCGGTCTGGACCCCTCCCCTCTTGTCTGTGCCTGTGGGTCTGTATCTGCAAGAAAAAAACAAAGTGCACATTAGTTCCACATTAATACGACAATTTTGGAAAAAGGGGCCACTAACATTAAAGGTCTACTTAACTGTTGAGCTGTGGAGTCTGCGCAGTGGCGGTCTGGACCCCTCCCCTCTTGTCTGTGCCTGTGGGTCTGTATCTGCAAGAAAAAAACAAAGTGCACATTAGTTCCACATTAATACGACAATTTTGGAAAAAGGGGCCACTAACATTAAAGGTCTACTTAACTGTTGAGCTGTGGAGTCTGCGCAGTGGCAGTCTGGACCCCTCCCCTCTTGTCTGTGCCTGTGGGTCTGTATCTGCAAGAAAAAAACAAAGTGCACATTAGTTCCACATTAATACGACAATTTTGGAAAAAGGGGCCACTAACATTAAAGGTCTACTTAACTGTTGAGCTGTGGAGTCTGCGCAGTGGGGGTCTGGACCCCTCCCCTCTTGTCTGTGCCTGTGGGTCTGCATCTGCAAGAAAAAAACAAAGTGCACATTAGTTCCACATTAATACGACAATTTTGGAAAAAGGGGCCACTAACATTAAAGGTCTACTTAACTGTTGAGCTGTGGAGTCTGCGCAGTGGCGGTCTGGACCCCTCCCCTCTTGTCTGTGCCTGTGGGTCTGCATCTGCAAGAAAGAAACAAAGTGCACATTAGTTCCACATTAATACGACAATTTTGGAAAAAGGGGCCACTAACATTAAAGGTCTACTTAACTGTTGAGCTGTGGAGTCTGCGCAGTGGCGGTCTGGACCCCTCCCCTCTTGTCTGTGCCTGTGGGTCTGCATCTGCAAGAAAAAAACAAAGTGCACATTAGTTCCACATTAATACGACAATTTTGGAAAAAGGGGCCACTAACATTAAAGGTCTACTTAACTGTTGAGCTGTGGAGTCTGCGCAGTGGCGGTCTGGACCCCTCCCCTCTTGTCTGTGCCTGTGGGTCTGCATCTGCAAGAAAAAAACAAAGTGCACATTAGTTCCACATTAATACGACAATTTTGGAAAAAGGGGCCACTAACATTAAAGGTCTACTTAACTGTTGAGCTGTGGAGTCTGCGCAGTGGCGGTCTGGACCCCTCCCCTCTTGTCTGTGCCTGTGGGTCTGCATCTGCAAGAAAAAAACAAAGTGCACATTAGTTCCACATTAATACGACAATTTTGGAAAAAGGGGCCACTAACATTAAAGGTCTACTTAACTGTTGAGCTGTGGAGTCTGCGCAGTGGCGGTCTGGACCCCTCCCCTCTTGTCTGTGCCTGTGGGTCTGCATCTGCAAGAAAAAAACAAAGTGCACATTAGTTCCACATTAATACGACAATTTTGGAAAAAGGGGCCACTAACATTAAAGGTCTACTTAACTGTTGAGCTGTGGAGTCTGCGCAGTGGCGGTCTGGACCCCTCCCCTCTTGTCTGTGCCTGTGGGTCTGCATCTGCAAGAAAAAAACAAAGTGCACATTAGTTCCACATTAATACGACAATTTTGGAAAAAGGGGCCACTAACATTAAAGGTCTACTTAACTGTTGAGCTGTGGAGTCTGCGCAGTGGCGGTCTGGACCCCTCCCCTCTTGTCTGTGCCTGTGGGTCTGCATCTGCAAGAAAAAAACAAAGTGCACATTAGTTCCACATTAATACGACAATTTTGGAAAAAGGGGCCACTAACATTAAAGGTCTACTTAACTGTTGAGCTGTGGAGTCTGCGCAGTGGCGGTCTGGACCCCTCCCCTCTTGTCTGTGCCTGTGGGTCTGCATCTGCAAGAAAAAAACAAAGTGCACATTAGTTCCACATTAATACGACAATTTTGGAAAAAGGGGCCACTAACATTAAAGGTCTACTTAACTGTTGAGCTGTGGAGTCTGCGCAGTGGCGGTCTGGACCCCTCCCCTCTTGTCTGTGCCTGTGGGTCTGCATCTGCAAGAAAAAAACAAAGTGCACATTAGTTCCACATTAATACGACAATTTTGGAAAAAGGGGCCACTAACATTAAAGGTCTACTTAACTGTTGAGCTGTGGAGTCTGCGCAGTGGCGGTCTGGACCCCTCCCCTCTTGTCTGTGCCTGTGGGTCTGCATCTGCAAGAAAAAAACAAAGTGCACATTAGTTCCACATTAATACGACAATTTTGGAAAAAGGGGCCACTAACATTAAAGGTCTACTTAACTGTTGAGCTGTGGAGTCTGCGCAGTGGCGGTCTGGACCCCTCCCCTCTTGTCTGTGCCTGTGGGTCTGCATCTGCAAGAAAAAAACAAAGTGCACATTAGTTCCACATTAATACGACAATTTTGGAAAAAGGGGCCACTAACATTAAAGGTCTACTTAACTGTTGAGCTGTGGAGTCTGCGCAGTGGCGGTCTGGACCCCTCCCCTCTTGTCTGTGCCTGTGGGTCTGCATCTGCAAGAAAAAAACAAAGTGCACATTAGTTCCACATTAATACGACAATTTTGGAAAAAGGGGCCACTAACATTAAAGGTCTACTTAACTGTTGAGCTGTGGAGTCTGCGCAGTGGCGGTCTGGACCCCTCCCCTCTTGTCTGTGCCTGTGGGTCTGCATCTGCAAGAAAAAAACAAAGTGCACATTAGTTCCACATTAATACGACAATTTTGGAAAAAGGGGCCACTAACATTAAAGGTCTACTTAACTGTTGAGCTGTGGAGTCTGCGCAGTGGCGGTCTGGACCCCTCCCCTCTTGTCTGTGCCTGTGGGTCTGCATCTGCAAGAAAAAAACAAAGTGCACATTAGTTCCACATTAATACGACAATTTTGGAAAAAGGGGCCACTAACATTAAAGGTCTACTTAACTGTTGAGCTGTGGAGTCTGCGCAGTGGCGGTCTGGACCCCTCCCCTCTTGTCTGTGCCTGTGGGTCTGTATCTGCAAGAAAAAAACAAAGTGCACATTAGTTCCACATTAATACGACAATTTTGGAAAAAGGGGCCACTAACATTAAAGGTCTACTTAACTGTTGAGCTGTGGAGTCTGCGCAGTGGCGGTCTGGACCCCTCCCCTCTTGTCTGTGCCTGTGGGTCTGTATCTGCAAGAAAAAAACAAAGTGCACATTAGTTCCACATTAATACGACAATTTTGGAAAAAGGGGCCACTAACATTAAAGGTCTACTTAACTGTTGAGCTGTGGAGTCTGCGCAGTGGCGGTCTGGACCCCTCCCCTCTTGTCTGTGCCTGTGGGTCTGCATCTGCAAGAAAAAAACAAAGTGCACATTAGTTCCACATTAATACGACAATTTTGGAAAAAGGGGCCACTAACATTAAAGGTCTACTTAACTGTTGAGCTGTGGAGTCTGCGCAGTGGCGGTCTGGACCCCTCCCCTCTTGTCTGTGCCTGTGGGTCTGCATCTGCAAGAAAAAAACAAAGTGCACATTAGTTCCACATTAATACGACAATTTTGGAAAAAGGGGCCACTAACATTAAAGGTCTACTTAACTGTTGAGCTGTGGAGTCTTCGCAGTGGCGGTCTGGACCCCTCCCCTCTGGTCTGTGCCTGTGGGTCTGTATCTGCAAGAAAAAAACAAAGTGCACATTAGTTCCACATTAATACGACAATTTTGGAAAAAGGGGCCACTAACATTAAAGGTCTACTTAACTGTTGAGCTGTGGAGTCTGCGCAGTGGCGGTCTGGACCCCTCCCCTCTTGTCTGTGCCTGTGGGTCTGCATCTGCAAGAAAAAAACAAAGTGCACATTAGTTCCACATTAATACGACAATTTTGGAAAAAGGGGCCACTAACATTAAAGGTCTACTTAACTGTTGAGCTGTGGAGTCTGCGCAGTGGCGGTCTGGACCCCTCCCCTCTTGTCTGTGCCTGTGGGTCTGCATCTGCAAGAAAGAAACAAAGTGCACATTAGTTCCACATTAATACGACAATTTTGGAAAAAGGGGCCACTAACATTAAAGGTCTACTTAACTGTTGAGCTGTGGAGTCTGCGCAGTGGCGGTCTGGACCCCTCCCCTCTTGTCTGTGCCTGTGGGTCTGCATCTGCAAGAAAAAAACAAAGTGCACATTAGTTCCACATTAATACGACAATTTTGGAAAAAGGGGCCACTAACATTAAAGGTCTACTTAACTGTTGAGCTGTGGAGTCTGCGCAGTGGCGGTCTGGACCCCTCCCCTCTTGTCTGTGCCTGTGGGTCTGTATCTGCAAGAAAAAAACAAAGTGCACATTAGTTCCACATTAATACGACAATTTTGGAAAAAGGGGCCACTAACATTAAAGGTCTACTTAACTGTTGAGCTGTGGAGTCTGCGCAGTGGCGGTCTGGACCCCTCCCCTCTTGTCTGTGCCTGTGGGTCTGTATCTGCAAGAAAAAAACAAAGTGCACATTAGTTCCACATTAATACGACAATTTTGGAAAAAGGGGCCACTAACATTAAAGGTCTACTTAACTGTTGAGCTGTGGAGTCTGCGCAGTGGCGGTCTGGACCCCTCCCCTCTTGTCTGTGCCTGTGGGTCTGTATCTGCAAGAAAAAAACAAAGTGCACATTAGTTCCACATTAATATGACAATTTTGGAAAAAGGGGCCACTAACATTAAAGGTCTACTTAACTGTTGAGCTGTGGAGTCTGCACAGTGGCGGTCTGGACCCTTCCCCTCTTGTCTGTGCCTGTGGGTCTGTATCTGCAAGAAAAAAACAAAGTGCACATTAGTTCCACATTAATACGACAATTTTGGAAAAAGGGGCCACTAACATTAAAGGTCTACTTAACTGTTGAGCTGTGGAGTCTGCGCAGTGGCGGTCTGGACCCCTCCCCTCTTGTCTGTGCCTGTGGGTCTGTATCTGCAAGAAAAAAACAAAGTGCTCATTAGTTCCACATTAATACGACAATTTTGGAAAAAGGGGCCACTAACATTAAAGGTCTACTTAACTGTTGAGCTGTGGAGTCTGCACAGTGGCGGTCTGGACCCCTCCCCTCTTGTCTGTGCCTGTGGGTCTGTATCTGCAAGAAAAAAACAAAGTGCACATTAGTTCCACATTAATACGACAATTTTGGAAAAAGGGTCCACTAACATAAAGGTCTACTTAACTGTTGAGCTGTGGAGTCTGTGCAGTAGCGGTCTGGACCCTTCCCCTTTTGTCTGTGCCTGTGGGTCTGTATCTGCAAGAAAAAAACAAAGTGCACATTAGTTCCACATTAATATGACAATTTTGGAAAAAGGGTCCACTAACATAAAGGTCTACTTAACTGTTGAGCTGTGGAGTCTGCGCAGTGGCGGTTTGGACCCCATTCGATTGATAAAGAACTTGGCCCATTAGTTAAAGAGGAAAATATTTTGTTAAAACTTACAAAATTATTAAAAATTGACTATAAAGGGCAGCTTTAAAAAAAATCTGTCCATCTGTCTGTAAGAGTGTTCCATAATTTAATTCAACTTTATAGGTCAAAGGTCAAAAACTAACTAAATTAATTTACAGTTCAGAAACCCATGTCCTATGTATGGTAAAGATCTTGTATCCCCTTATTCTTTCAGTGTTTATACTTGACATGTATATAAATCAACAGAGGGTGTGTCATAATTCTTGTATAAACTTGTAGGTCAAAGGTTAACGTCTTGGTTTGTTTTCTTGAAAAATCTTTGATTTTAGATATAAATAAACTATTTTAAATAAAATGACCGTGCTGCATTTTATTGTTGTTTTGCGTCTTTTTTTAACGGTAAACTTTATTGCATTTTATTTTTGTTTGGGCTTTCTGTAAACGGGAACAAGGTATTAATATTTTGAAAAAAATCTTTGTCTATTTGGCATTATTTCCCTTGAATTTAAAACTTTGGCTATTTTTAGGCTTTAAACCTAAATAAATGTGACAGATGGACAAATATCTTTAATGGGGGAGTTTCAGAATAACAATATCTATCTTATCTGAAAATTATAGACTAATCTAATAACACATAATTAGTCGACGTGCTGTATTTGCACAGCATGAGATTTTTGGGGCAGGATAGTAAATATCATGAAACTTTTTAAAATGCACACTAACCCATATCTAATTGTTTAAAATTGTTTAAAATGTTAAGGGTTATAATGCTTTCAACTGCATGTTTATTGTGAAAAAAATGTTGAACAGAGGAAGGGTTCCATTTTTTGTGTAAATGTTGGAATCTATAGGCTTGTTTAGGTGAAAAATGATATAAAAGATTTTTTGTAAAAAGATTATACTGTGTGTTATATGATTTTTGATCATGAAACAAGGTATTAAAAAGATAAAACACCCAAATTTGGTTATTATTATATTTTTTTTTTTAAATCCATATATTGCTTTTTTGTTAGAAATGTGATTTTTGGGGCGGGGTGGGGTAGTAAATAACTAAGAACTTTTTTTAAAGTGCACTAACCCCTAATGTTTTTTGGCTTAAAATGTTAAGTTTGTCTATGCTTAACTGCATATTAAGTGTGGAAAAAAGTTTAACAGAGGAAGTGTGCCATTTTTTATGTAAATGTTTTAATTTAGACCTGTTTTGGTTGAAAATATTTTTGTATGTTTTTATACTGTGTGTTTTATGATTTTTTTGTCTTTGAGACAGATTATTAAAAAGATGAAACACCCAAAATAAGTATTTATTAGACAGTTTTGGAAAATTCATATATATTATGTGTTTTATGATTTCTTGTCTATGATACAAGGTATTAAAAAGATGAAACATCCAAAATGAGTTTTTATTAGATAGATTTTGAAAAAATCCATATATTGCTGTTTTTGTTGGAAATTAGCATTTTTCTCATACTCTGTAAATTTCCCTTTTCAGATGGCCATAGTTTCTTAATAAACAGCTGCGCCATGAGCGCATGATACGCCCGATGTCTTGTGTGGAAGTTTTATGCAATAATCATCAATAGTTTCTGAGAAAGTTTTAAGCAATTACCATTTACCGGTATTGCTTTTGAGACACGGCGGGACATGTGAAACCCCCCCCCACCCTGTTTTTTTTTTTTACAAATATCACTAAAATAAAATTTTGAATCAAACCAAAAAGTATACAGATCTTTAGATTAATATAACAAAGAAGTGTGTACAGTTTCAAGCAATAATCATAAATTGTTTTTGAGATATGCACGACATGTAAAAAAAAACCTCCCCTTTTTTACAAAATACTCAATAACTCAAAAATAAAATTTTGAGTCATCACCAAAAAGTATACAGATCTTTAGATTAATATAAAAAAGAAGTGTGTAAAGTTTTAAGCAATAATCATAAATCATTTTTGAGATACGGCACGATATGTAAAAACCCCATCCCCCTTTTTTACAAAATACTCAATAACTCAAAAATAAAATTTTGAATCATCACCAAAAAGTATACAGATCTTTAGATTAATATAACAAAGAAGTGTGTAAAGTTGTATTTGGCACAACTTTTTGGAATTTTGGGTCCTCAATGCTCTTCCAACTTTGTATTTGTTTGGCTTTTTAACTATTTTGATCTGAGCGTCACTGATGAGTCTTTATGTAGACGAAACGCGCGTCTGGCGTATAAAATTATAATCCTGGTACTTTTGATAACTATTTAAGCCATAATCATAAATCGTTTTTGAGATATGGCGCGACATGTAAAAAACCCTTCTCCTTTTTTACAAAATACTCAATAACTCAAAAATGAAATTTTGAATCATCACCAAAAAGTATACAGATATTAAGATTCATATAACAAAGAAGTGTGTAAAGTTTTAAGCAATAATCAAGAATCGTTTTTGAGATACGGTGCGACATGTGAAAAAAACACACCCCTGTTTTAGTTACAAAGTGCCGTAACTTAGATCATTTGACCATCATAAGAAACAACTATGTTAAGTTTCATGAAATTTGGATAAGTCGTTCTCAAGTTACGGTGCGACATGTTTACGCCGGACAGACAGACGGACAGACGGACGAACGAACGGACACCGGAAATTTGTATACCAGAATACGTCCCGTCAAAATTTTGACTGGCGTATAAAAAGTGCACAAGCCTATGATTATTTTTTTTTATGAATTCACTTCAGAAAACACTTATCTTCCAAAATATAATGACCATTTAAAAAGTTTAACACAGGAAAAATTTGGATCCTCAGAAGTGTACATCCTTAAGGGGTCAACTGACCTTTTTGGTCATGTTAACTTATTTGTGGATCTTACTTTGCTGAACATTATTGCTGTTTACAGTTTATCTCTATCTATTATAATATTCAAGATAACCAAAAGCAGCAAAATTTCAGAAGAAAAAAAAACAGTTGTCGAATTCATCTGAAAATTTCAGGGCAGATAGATCATGACTTGCAAAACAATTTTACCCCATATCTGAATTGCCCTTAATGCTTTGGTTTCAGAGTTATAAGCCAAAATCTACATTTTGCCCCTATGTTCTATTTTTAGACATGGCAGCCATCTTCGTTGGTTGGCAGGGTCACCGCATACATTTTTAAACTAGATACCTCAATGATGATTATGGCCAATTATGGTTAAATTTGGACCAGTATTTTTAGAGAAGATTTTTGTAAAAGATTAGAAAAAAATAGGAAAAATTGGTAAAAAATAACTATAAATGGCAATAACTCCTTAAGGGGTCAACTGACCATTTTAGTCGTATTAACATATTTGTAGATCTTACTTTGCTGAACATTATTGCTGTTTACAGTTTAACTCTATCTATAATAATATTCAAGATAATAGCCAAAAAATGGTATAATTTCCTTAAAATGACCAATTCAGGGGCAGCAACCTAACAACGGGTTGTCCGATCAACAACGATGGACGACGACGACGGACGACACTGGACGCAAAGTGATGAGAAAAGCTCACTTGGCCCTTCAGGCCAGGTGAGCTAAAAAGTTGATCAACCACCATTTTAGAAATAGTTTGATATTGCTGATAATTACAAAGTATATAAATTTTATAAAAATCTGGCAAATATTGTATCCATGAGAGCACTAACGAGGCCATTTTCCACAAATTCAATATTTCCAAGGGACACAACACTTTTAAAAATTGTTTATCGGTAATTTGTACATGTTTCCTTTGATGTGCACTTGCTGATAATGTCAGTATTAGTGGACGGGCCTTGATATTAAAATTATTAGGTCAGTACGCAAATGACATGCGCGAATGCAACGCGTAAGGATCTACTTTCTCCATTCATTCACAAAATTGCGAGTGATTTTTTTCACAGAAACGCACAAGTTTTTTTGGCGAATGAAACACTAATCATTGTTTAAAACTTTCACAAAGAGTTAGATTAGCCTTTTTGAACGATTGTTGTGAAAAGGTGAAAAGAAAATGTATGAAAAACCGGATAGACTTTAAAAAAAAAATGCGTTATCTACACTATAAATATAATAATTATGAAGCTTTCCTTGCACCAGGGACGTACAACTAACATCATCCATGATGTTCCAATCTGAGTTTTTACTGTTCCAAGCGTAGTTTTCCTTTTCTGTTTCGTGAGAAGTATGTGTTTTACCTGTTCAGTCACTATAAAGTGTTACGATTCATATTTAGACGCAACACATAAATAGTGACCAAAAAGGTACCGCTATCGCATGAGAGAAGCTAGACAAAAAAAGAAATTTACGCATTTTCAACATTTTTGTGGGACAATCTTTTTAAAAGATGTGGTTTCATTGTCAATATAACATGATAAAGACAGATATTCATAGAGCAGAGAACAAAAAAGTGAAAATATTATTTAAATGCAGATCTAGGATAAATTTTTAAAAGGGGGTAACCGTGGGCACCAAACTATAAAAGTCTGAATTGACCATAATTGTAGCCTTTATAAGGGGTGACTCACCGGTCGCATTCCCCTTAATTCGCATCTAAAATTAAAGGTAACCGCAGTGCCTTTAAACTCCAAGTTTTATATTTCTGGTCCGTGTTAAAAATAAATGAACATGACTTTGAAAAAAGCAAGAATTACAAAAGTTGAGAGACGTCTAATAAAATGTTTGAAATAATTATGAAGTCGACAAGAAATGAGCTTGTTCAGATAATTTACAGTGGGTCCTGAAATGTCTGCTTACAGTGCTTTCTTAAAAATGTAAAATATGATTATAACTTGTTGTTGAACTTAAAAATGATGATATGCTGTCAGATTCATATTGTATCATTCTAATTTCTGACTATGCTTTGTGAAAATAAAGAAATTTGACTTACCGGTATGCTACCATTAAATTTGGCATTGTTTAGAGTCATGTCAAAAGCAGACGCATGCAATAATTCCTTTTCAATACTTTGTGCAAGAGAACGCCATGTTTACTGCACTGTGACAAAATTTCAAATGACGTAATGCAGCCTGTGACGTCAAGTGTGATTCACCGTTATTCGACGCGAAAAAGTAGTTCGTTTGTTATTTTCTCTATTTTTGTAGTGATTTTTTTTTTTTTAAATTACCGATAAACAGAATAAAGGACTTTTTGTTTTTGATACTGACTTTATCACAGAAAATATCAGACTCGCCCTTTGGGCTCACCTTATATTTTACGGTGATAGAGTCAGTATCAAAAACAAAAAGTCCTTTGTTCTATATTTATCGGCCCCAATTATAGAGCTTGTCAAAAAAAAACAGAGGCTCTCAAGAGCCTGAATCGCTCACCTTGATTTTTTGGCATTTATCTTCCGTTTAAGAGTGTAAGTGTCCAATTTCATCATATCTCTTTTTTTTAATATACATTAAGAAGTGTTTGAACAATGTAGTTTTTTGTCATACTTTCTTCAATTTGGTTGGAATTGGTTCAGTAGTTTTAGAGGAGAAGATTTTTTAAAGTTAGAACACATGATAAAGAAATTGTGTAAAAATTGTCCTAAATGAACAGTTGGGACAAGTATGGACAACATTCAAGCGTGATACAGCTCTGAATTTGGATTGTGATTAAATATTTTACACAACATAGGTTTTGACACAAAATGAATGTGTTCCAATTGAACCTAAAAAAATTAAATTAACCTATTTAATATGGTCCAATACCCAAAACTAAATATATATATGGTAAGTTTCAGTATATCAAAGAATCCCAAGAATTATTTTTTTGATGAAATCCAACAAGGTTTAATGTTGTGGACCAATTTGATAATGGGGCCCAAAAAACAAAAATCTAAAATTAAAATACATGGTGAGATTTAGCATATCAAAGAACCCAAAATAATCATTTTTTTAAAGAATTACTCTAAATTAAATTTTGGACCCTTTGGACCTTAAAGTAGATCAATTTGAAAAAGGACCCTGGGCCCCAGATTAAAAATCAAATTGCAGTTAGATTCAGCATATCAAAGAACACCAATAATTCAATTTTTAATAAATCAAACAAAGTTGAAATTTTTGACCCTTTTGACCTCAATGAGGACCAATTTAATAAAGGGGCCCAAATATCAAAAACTAAATACATTGTAAGACTACGCCTATATTCAGTTTTTGTTGAAATAATACAAAGTTCAATTTTGGATCCCGATTTGGACCAACCTGAAAACTGGGCCAATAGTCAAAAATATAAGTCATGTTTAGATTCAGCATATCAAAGAACCCCAAGAAATCATTTTTTGTTAAAATCAAACTAAGTTTAGTTTTGGACACTTCAGACCTTAATGTAGATCAAATTGAAAAAGGGACCCAAAATTAAAAATCTAAGTAAAAGCTTTGACTCAGCATATCAAAGAACTGAAATAATTTCATTTTTGATGAAATCAAAGTTTAATTTTGGACCAATTTGAAAACCGGGTCCATAATAAAAAATGTAAAAACATGTTTAGATTCAGCATATCAAAGAACCCCTAGAATTCAACTTTTAATGAAATCAAACGAAGTTTACTTTTGGACCCTTAAGACCTTAATGTAGACCAAATTGAAAACGGGACCCAAAATTAAAAATCTAAGAAAAAGCTTTGACTCAAATAATCTAATTTTTGATGAAATCAAGCATAGTTTAATTTTGGACCCTTTGAACCTCATGTGGACCAATTTAAAACAGGGCCCAAATTCCAAAAACTTAATATACAATTAGATTCAGCATATTAAAGAACCCCAAGAATTCAAGAATAAAACCCCATTGAAATTAGTCAAGAACCAAGAAATGTATACAAAATATTAGAAAAGTATTGTTTTTGGCCCCTATAATTCCTAAACAGTTTGGGCCGTAAGACCAAAAACTTATCCCAACCTTCCATTTTTGGTATGGAACCTTGTGGTTCAATTTCAGAAAGATCTGTACACTTGCACACAATTTATTGTCTGGAAACTGGAAAAATGCTTATTTGGACCCCTTTTTAGGCCCTGAATTCCTAAATTGTTGTGACCATAACCCATAAAATCATTCACTTAAACTTAAGTTATTGTCTGGAAACTAAGTGTCTTTGGAAAACACAGACGACTACAATGTTATACCAAAATTTGTTTGCTGTCATATAAAACAATCTGTCCAAAAAAATTGCTGTAAGAGAGCTAATGCAGCCATTTTCCATAAATTTGTAATTTTCAAGGGGTATAACTCTCTTCAAAAAAGTTGATTGGCCACCATTATAGAAAATAACAGTAGCCCTAGTTATTTGAGATCTCTGATGATTTGTGATTAGGATATTTCGACAAATCACGATCAAATTTTAACCAACTTGACACTTACTCATTAGTATGTAGTAGCATAAAATGAATGCTTGACAACTGAGTTAAAGAACATTTCTACCCTCTTATATAAGGGAACAGCAAGTCTCATAAACTACGTAGAATTCAAAAACTGAAGTGAGATGAAAATTATCATGAAAGTCAGTGAAGTTGAAAATTAAGTCAGAATGATGTTCAAGAATGAAACATATTACTGAAGACAAATTAAAATCTGTGTGGTTCCAGTTACCCTACCTATTTTACATTTTAGTCTTAATAAGAGCCTACCCTAAAGATTTAATGGGGGGATTTTTCATTAAGTCAGAATAATTTGCTCCCATAGACACAATATAAAAAATTTTAAAAAATCCCTTCCTATCTACAATGTACCCTACCTTTTGTTTAGATGTAACAAGTTGGGCTTAAGTCAGAATAAATAGCTGTGCCTTGAGTGCATGATATGCCTTTCCTCTTGTGTAAGAAGTTTTATGCAATAAGCAGAAATAGTTTCTGAGATACAGCATGACATGTGAAAAAAAGAAACTCCATTACTCTAAAATAAAATTTTGAATCATCACCAAAAAATATAAAGATCTTTAGATTAATATAACTAAGAAGTGTGTAAAGTTTTAAGCAATAGTCATTAATGGTTTTTAAGATATGATAAAACGTGAAAGTCCCCCTTTATACAAAAAAACTCAATAACTCTAAAGTAAAATTTTGAATCACCAAAAAATATACAGATCTTTAGATTGATATAACTAAGAAGTGCGTTAAGTTTTAAGCAATAATTATAAATCATTTATGCGATACAAAGTGACATGTGAAAACCAACCAACCCCCCCTTTTTATACAAAAAACTCAATTACTCTAAAATTAAATTTTAAATCATCACCAAAAAGTATACAGATCTTTGGATAACAATAATTAAGAAGTGTGTGAAGTTAAAGCAATAATCAGATATCATTTTTGAGATACAGCGCAACATGTGAAAAAAACACACCCCTGTTTTAGTTATAGAGACCCGTTACTCATAAAGTTTAAATCCTATTTTCACCAAAAAGTATACAAATTGTTTGACTATCATAAGAAACAACTATCTTCAGTTTCATGAAATTTGGACAAGTGGTTCTCAAGTTACAGTGCGACATGTGGATGCTGGACAGACAAAAAAGTCATACGGTATTGGACAGACAGAGAGGGAAGCCAGACATTTGTATACCATTATATGTCACGTCAATAAAAAAAAATTGGGGTTTTTCTCTGTTTAAGTGTACCAGTGTTTAGAAAAGTTATACAGGGACTCCTTTTCCTATTAAAATTTATGGTATGAAATTTACCTATGAGCATTTTCAACTACATATCAGTTACTTTTGTAAATACTTGAAGCATTTTCGGAACAACAACGCATGATTAAATGCAGCATTGGTTTTTTTTCTAGAACTAAAAAAATGCAAATCTTTTATTTAGAAATCAATTGATCAAGCTACATGCTCCAGGTGTAACTGACCAGAACTGAATTATGTTCACTTCTATTGAAATAAAATCTATTGGTTGAATTTAAATGTCTAAGTGATTAACTATCTTTTTGTCATCTCATAATTGATGAAAGATGAACCTTCATTCCTATTGCTTCTTCTGCTTCTGTCAGATAATAGCCATAATCAACAACTGATTATACTGCCATGGTTTGGTGCGCATATTAGACCACCCCTCTCCCCAAAAATTTTAAATAAAATTTAATTCAGCTTTGTCATATGATACATATACATGCCTCATACATTTCAGATCTTTTCATTCATTTCATTCATTTATTAATATATAAAAAAGTGCAATTTTGGGACCTTTTTTGGCTAAAAAATATGAGATAAGTGTAATATGCACTTTTAAAACGATTTCTGGCGTGAGACATGTATATTTTGTATAGTTCCTGAAAAGTGTAAGGGTTTGACTTTTTTGATGCTGTATTCTCCCTATTAATTAATTGTCTTTCATAAAATGATAGTACGGATTTAAAGCTATGTACTGATAAATTTGATGTAGGACTTTTCAGTAAAAAAAGACATGGACAATTCTCGCTGGTTTGTTGTGAAGTTTAGTTATCATAACCTCACATATTACATGTTGTTAACAAGATATAAGTCGGGTATTCGATGAAATTTACAATATGAAGGACACGAGCTAAATAAGACAAACAAGCAATATTTATTCAAATGTTTGGTTGATATGTTTCACCCAACAAAATTAAGCGGGGAAGTGAGGGATTCCAAATCAACCAAAGGCTACGAATGAGTCTGAAATGACAACAAATTTATGAATGACGGTCGAAAAATGGAGACTTAAAGGCTACTTCCAGCAGGCAGGTTGCAGTCTGGTCTTGAAAAAAGTATTCAACATATATCAGTTCGGCAAAACAGACATACCGGTCAGACATGCAAACCCCGGCCAAAAAAAAATACGCCTGATTTTATTCATCATGTTTATTTAATGCTAAATAAGGCTGTTGGATTTTTGTTTCTAGTAGCAAAAAAATGGACAAGATTATTGTTTTCAATCCAGATACGGCCAGAATTTTTGTTTAATGCAAAAATCAGACTCAATTTTTTATCTCTCATATCAAATGGTTCGTACTTTAGACTTTAAATCTATCTAGAGCTTATACTGACTGGGGATCATTATTCAACTGTTATTTTGAAATAGGATGCCGATCATAGGGCGCTACGAGTTAAACATGTTTTCGTAAATAATATTGGGGAGGAACTTTTTTTTCATGAGAGTGAACTAATATAGAGTATATACAGTGGCGGATCCAGGGGTTGGACCACCCCCCCCCTTTTTTTGGCCGATCAATGCATTTGAATGGGGACATATAGTTGAAACCCCCCATTTGACCTGGGTTGGGAACCCCCCTTTTTTAAAATGGCTGGATCCACCACTGGTATAACTGTTTGGTGGAATAATGATATAGAAGTCAATACTTTCTTGCTCAATCCTGTGTCACCTTGAAGGTGTTAAGATTGTCATGCTCAGCCCAGGGGCGGATGCAGGAATTTTCGAAAGGGGGGGTGCTAACCCAGGGCAAAGGGGGTGCAGGGGGGGTGCAAAACATATGTCCCGATACAAATGCATTGATCGGCAAAAATAAAGGGGGGGGTGCGCACCCCCGGAACCCCCCCCCCCCCTCGATCCGCCACTGCTCAGCCTAAGCAATTTGTGACAGTAATTTGAATTTTAAAATGACTGAGTGACGTTTTGTCGACACACTGGTCAACTCCACCATAGTGAATCACATGACTTTCAGTTCAGTATATACCAGCGAAAAATATCTTTATAAATGAAGAATTGTCACATAAAAATTAAAAACACGGGAAATGGCAAAGTTCACGTCGTCTAGTCTGATAAATCAATTTACAAAAAAAAAAAAAAAAAAAAAAAGTCCAAGCAAAAGGGGGGCCCTCTACGCCCCCTCTGGATCCGCCACTGCTGTTTTCTTATATTAATTGGTTAACTTTAATCCTAGCATTTGCCGGTCTACTCGACTCATTTGAATTTGTCAACTTTTATTGGCATGAGAAATTTGGACTTGAAATGAATATTTTATATGGTGAATCGAAGGTAACAATAAAAGACATTAATCTAGCCATAAACAGAAGGGATGTGAAAAGTCTGCTTATTAAATACAGGTTAAATACCCTAAATATACTTAAACTTCGTTCTTCTTTTTGTGGTATCCGGTTATCCATCAGATTGTTTAGTTTACTAACTACTGCGCATGCGTACTAGGATAAAAATATCTTTAAAAAAATATTTATAAAAGAATAGTACCAGCAAAAAATAAATAAATTCTAACATGACATGTGGTTAAAACTATTTACATACCTACTAAGGTTTACTGTTCAATATTGTAGATAATTGTAGGTGTCAACTTTTCTCTAAAATATTTAGTGTAGCTAACGTGGGAGAGGGGGAGGAGGAGGTCACATTTCAGTGGCGAATCTAGAAAATTTTCATACTGAGTGGGGGCCTACTGGCTGATTAAGAGGGGGCCGCTCCCGTCACGCTTTAAAAGTGATTCCCTATATAATCAACCAAATGTTGTTGTTTTTTCCAAAAGCCCCCCCCCCCCCCTAAATTTGGAAGCAGTTAATTCCATTGAGTAATGAGGGGAGGCAAGGGGGGTTCCAATAACAGCAAAACAGTAAATTGATTTGGCTTAAAACAGATAACAAGGAATTGAAAAGGGACAATAACAGATAACAGTAAATGAAATTTTACAATCAGTCCAACAAGGACCAATACAGTACAGTCAGTACATTTTATTATAACTGGTTGCATGGATTGCTAGGCCTTAACAGAGACATATATATTCACTTATTTTAAGGATATTTTGTCGAAAAATTAAATATTTGAAGCTGTTAAAGACACATCTTTATTTGCAGCAACAGTTTCTAATCTTCACTTTTCATTATGTGAACCAGTTAAAAAGCTATCGAAATATTGATAGTCAGGGTTCTCTTTCATGTAAATACAAAGAGGAGGAGTAGCACTTTTAAGTGTTAATGCTAAAGAAAAAGATGTCGTGTAATTCTCAAAGGCAACATTTCACTCACATGCTCAAACAAATGATACATATATACTATTTTTGTATTTTGTAAATAAGTATAAAAGAAGATGTGGTATGATTGCCAATAAGACAACTCTCCAAAAGAGACAAAAAGACACAGAAATTAACAACTATAATAGCTCATCATACCACCTTCGACTATGAGCAACAAACCAATACTGCATAGTCAGATATAAAAGGCCTTAAAATGACAAACGAAAAACAATCAAAACGAGAAATTTTACAGCTTGATTTATCTAAAAAAAAATAATAAACGAAAACAACCACTGAATTGCAGGCTCCTGATGACTTGGGACAGGCACATACATAATGTGGCGGGGTTAAACATGTTAGTTGGTGCCTAACCTCGGACAGTGGTGTAACAGTACAACAAAAAGTTTATTCATAATTTGGTCATTGAATTAAAATTATATACGTGTATCAAGGCTTTTTTTTTTTATAAAAAAAAATCCATATGATAAGTTATTGTAAAAGTTATACATTTTTAAAAGTGATTTTTAGTCAACTTTTATACAAATGGTCATTTTCACAAATTATAATTTGTACAAAAACTGTGTACAAAGTCAAAATACAAATTATAATTTATAAGAAAAATGTGTACAAAGTAAAAAAAAAAAAACTATAATTTGTACAAAATTTTACATCTAAAAACATGTTCACAGACAATGGAATTTATTACAAAGTTACTCAATAATGTATACGAGAATGGTCCTGGACCCGACTGTTTTTAAATATGTTTATGTGATGTTTGTTACTCCGGGAATCCTTCTACAAATACGTGACCTCCATATCACCAATGGAAAGACCCCAATAGTGATAATAAAAAGATGTGGTATGAGTGCCAATGACACAACTTTCCATCCAAATCACAATGTTCAATTTTCTTCAATTTCTACTTAAGATTGGCTGTCAAAATGCTTACATTCCAATTTTCAATAACAGTTAACAGCAAAACAATCTCACTATAACAGATAACAATAAAAATAATAGTCCTATAACAGATAACAATAAAAATAATAGTCCTATAACAGATAACAATAAAAATAATAGTCCTATTACAGATAACAAGGAATAAGACCATAACAGCTAATAGTAAATATATTTTCAGAATAACAGATAACAAAGAATTAAATTACCCCATAACAGCATAACAGTTAAACCCTTTGCCCCCCTCAGCCAAGATGACAATTAGCGATGAAAACTAACTTTGGCATCAATATTTAATGTTAATTGAATTGTAAATAATACAATTACATGTAGCAATCATTGTTATTTTATAAAGTGTTCTCATGCATATTATTGAAAAATATACCTATATGGTCCACATACTCATATGGTCCGGCCCGTTTATAACCAAACGAGTATATACTCATATGGTCATGACCATTATGGTCCAAATACTCATATGGTCCGGAACATATATATATAGACCTAGCTGTATTTAGACTTTGGCTAAAACCACAAAACGAGTATCCACGAAAACCAGTTTTTCTTAAACTCAAGTAAATTGGTACCTATATGAAAATAAAAGAATTTACAGGATCAATGACATATTTGTTCGTATATTATGAGAATCAGATGAAGGCAGATGAGCAGATGTGGTATGATTGGAAATTATCTAACTGATCAACCTTTAGTATATGTAGGATTATATCATAATTTATACCTTAAATTTCATTATTTTATAGGCACTGACAAAGGAGGATGAGCATCGAAAGAAAGCAGAGGAGTTATTAAAACTAGATGAGAGAAAACGTCCATACAATAGCATGAATGAGGCTATTGTTCCAACAGAAGAGGAATTAGGAGCATGGAGAATGAAAAACTTACGAAGTGACAATCCTATGGCTCATTTTAAGTCATAAATACTGTTGATGTGATCTGGGCAAAGTATATCTATGTTCCTGATGGGATACTAAATATATTGTTGATGTAAAATATTGTAAATAAAATAATGAAAATAAATGTTCTTCCTGATTATTCAGCAGGAGTAAACTATATTAGTTATTGACTTTCATTAATGATAAAGCGCACATTACAGATTTATTCTTCCCTGTTATTTTCAGATAAGAGTTCTGTAAATTTTATGCTGTATGTTAATTGTTTGATGACTCTATATTTTTTAAAGACCATTTCTTCAATGCAATCTATAATTTTTGTCGAGCCTGCGACTTTTGAAGCAGAAAGCTCGACATAGAGATAGTGATCCAGCTGTAGCGGCGTTAGCTGACTCCTTAAAAGCTTTATATTTTAGAAGGTGGAAGACCTAAATGCTTCATACTTTTATATTGAATCCTCATGTTACGAAGTTACCGTCAGTCACATGTCCAATGTCCTTGACCTCATTTTCATGGTTCAAAGACTACTTGAAAAAAAGTTCAGATTTTTGGTAAGGTTAAATTATCTCTTATTATAAGCAATAGGATAACTATATTTAGTGTACGTGTGTACCTTGCAATGTCCTCATGCCCGTCAGACAGTTTTTACTTGACCTCGACCTCACTTCATGGATCAGTGAACAAGGTTAAGTTTTGGTGGTCAATTCCATATCTCAAGATACTATAAGCAATAGGTCTAGTATATTCAGTGTATGGAAGGACTGTAAGGTGTACAAGTCCAACTGGCTGGTGTCATTTGACCTTGACCTCATTTTCATGGTTCAGTGGTTATAGTTAAGTTTTTGTGTTTTGGTCTGTTTTTCTTATGCTGTATGCAATAGGTCTACTATGTCTAGCTGGTATGTGTCATCTGATCTTGACCTCATTTTCATGGTTTAGTGTGTGCACTCTTGTTTGAGATTACAAGAGTGGGCATGATTGATTGTTATTTGTATGATACTTCAGTGAGGCTTGAGCCGATACCAAAGCATATATACATATAGACAATAATAGTGCATTGACTTGACATATCAACGATATAAGGATGAGGCTTAGAAACGGGAAAATGCGAGGCTGTGCCGAGTGACTGTATATGACATTGAAATATACGGTCAACGCATTTTGACTGCTCAAATAGAACGAGTGCAGTATAAATTTCATTTATCGGTTAAGTATTTTTTTTTAGTAAGTTGTGGCAATTAGGTGTTATTGACTATAGTTCCTCCAAGGTTGATTAATGTATTATTTATACTGTTTTGGGCTATCCATTGAAACATTCATTTGATTCAGTGAAAGCATTTCAATATCTCATCTATGGGTACAATAAAAATCCAAGTGAAATTCCAACTTGCCTCTAAAAGGTGGTCATTCCATTTTGAAAGTGCCTTCACTCAGCACCATTTTAATGGAACAGTCCTTTACCGACAAAGTTGGAGGGGACTTTAGGCTTCCACCCCGTCCTTCCGTCTGTCTGTCCATCCATCAGTCTGGCAAATCAGTTTTCCGCTGCTTTTTTACTGCATGATTGAAGATATTGATTTGATGCTTGGTGTATTGTTTTATCATGACAAATTAAAGATCAAGTTTAAATTTTGTTACGGTCTAATGATTTTGTGCAGAGTTATGGTCATTGACTTGGAAAATTTACTCAAACAATTAGTTTCCAGCACTTTTTTCGTCGTGGTTAATATATATATGGATCTAAATTTGGTATTTAGTTTAATCATGACAAGTTACAATTCGTCTAATGATTTGGTACAGAGTTATGGTCCTTGAACCTAGAACATATAATCAGTTTTCCACTCTTTTCCCCCGTCGTGCTTGGAAATTTGGCATATAGTCTTATCGTGACAAGTTACAGATCAAATTTGAATTTTGTTCAGGTCTGATGATTTAATGCACAGTTATGGTCCTTGGATTTAGAAAATTCAGTTGAATAATCAGTTTTTCTCTTTTTTCGTCATGCTTGAAGATATTGATTTGAAAATTGGAATATGGTTTTATCATGACAAGTTACAGACCTATCGTTCGGGGACTGCTATGTATTGCCATTTATTATGTTTAGTAGTAAATACAGTAGTTTTGCATATACACCTTATCGCTATTTGTCCGCCATTGCTGGAAATCACTCAGGTTCCCGTAAAATTTTGACGTCATAAAACAAAATATCTGACGCCCCAATGGAAAAGTGATTGTTGTTGACGTCAAAAGTTCAAGCGGCCGGGTCAGCCGGGATTAGCGATAAGGTGTATTTGATAAATAGCCTGCTGTTTAATCATTATCGCGCAACTTGCCCTTTATCGCATATCCTTTATCACACCCCTACTTTGTTTTTGCTTAAGAAAATTTTTTTTCAAAATAGGTCAATTTTTTTTAATGACGTCATTGTTTGGTATGTGACGTACGTCACGAACGTCAAGTTTTCATATTTTTTGGCACACTAAATGCAACTATAAAAAATACAAAACACACAAATAAATACAGTAATAAACAAAATATTTTTAAAACAACAGCACGCAAATTGTAAGGTAACCCAGGTGCTTCAGATAAGTAATTGAGCAGTTCTTTTTATAAGGCCTTTGAAACAAGACAAAAGTAAAACTGAAGGTAACCCAGTGCTATGGATCAGAAAACAGTTCATATAATATAATACTCTTCTGTTGAAATATATGATAAAGCGTATAATACATGGCAAAATCCGTATCACATGCCGTATCACCCTCGATCAATACCATCCCTCGGGCCTAAAGGCCCTTGGGCTGATATTGATGTCTCGGGATGATACGACATATGATACAGATTTTGCCATGTATTATTCTCTATGCAATATTCACAGAATGCTTGTTGAATTGATTGTTGTTTGATGGAAAATATTTCATTCATATTCAGGACGATTTTATTGAAATTTATAAGTCAATCTTGATTACACTAAAGACCTGAAAGTGGACCTGAAAGGCCTGAAAGTATACGACTAACATAATTCAAGTTGCAATTACCTTTTTATTATTGGATGGAATTCCAATCTATGTCTAGCCTCAAATCTAGCTTCGGCTTTATCAAATCCATATCCTCAAAATTTGTTGTTGTAAAAATATGTCTTCTTCACGATTTCATACACTGTTCTGTATTGCATCACAAATGTCTGGTATACATACAAGTACTGTTCAGAAATTGTTGTGATGTTTTTATTATTGCGAAAATGCGACAGGGTTGTGATTGCAAAAATTTAAACTCGTATTTTGAATTATTTTATTTGAATTAAACAAGATTTTTCTAAATTTCGCAAAAATCAAAATTGCATTTTATTCTAAAATGACAAAATCACAATTATAACAAATGCACATAATAATTACTGAATTTACAGCATGCAGCCTTTATTCTAAAGTGTATGTTTGCTGCAAATGTTTCACTTCACTTGTTCATATTTTAATAGGACTGAATCATTTGTTTTCAGTCAGTATTGAGTCAGTATTTATAGGTTTGCTTTCGTATAAAAAAAAATGTAAAAGGTTTAACTTTTATGGAACCCTGTGTCCCACCTGCAATTGCTGCTGTTAGTGCAAAAGTGTCATGTTGACTGAAAAAGTGATTTACAGATGATGTCCCCCGCTTGAATAAAACGTTGTTACAACACATAACTTGAGAACAGCAAAAGTGACACTACCCAAATAAGTACTCGATCTTCATTTTGTGGAAATAAGCATTGCGTATAAGTTTCATAACATTTGGTTTTAGGCAAACTTAAGTTATAGAACAGACAGAAAAATTCAGCAATTTTCCCATTTGTAAAGAGCTCACAGAACAAATATTGAGGACAGAATATACTGTGGATTCATTTATTTTCATGGATTGAGAAATACTTGCATTTTCATTGATATTTGATTTGGTGGTTTTGGCAATCTCTGCATACAATGCCTAAAGCCCATCGTGACAAATTGGGATCAATCCAATAATGAATCCACAGTATGCAAGAGTTAAATCTATGTTCAGCCTAAAATATGTGTCCTTTCCGTAAATCATTGTCATAAGACATCATGACATGTACACTCAAAACTGTGTCCTTTGTCTAGCTTGAAATCTGTTTCAAAGTTTTCTCATTGCCGGTTCCTGGGGTATTAAAATAATAAAGTGTTTTGGCAATTAAAAGATCCAATAACTGCAGAAATTAAATCATTTGAAAACAGCAACAGAAAAGGTTTTGCATGACACCCAATACTTCAAAACTTAATACACGGATAGTAAGGTCGTCATATCGAGGAGCGTTTAGTACAGTGATTTTGTTATAGTTTGGATAAGTTTGACATGGTTAATTTATGTTACTTTCCTAAACTATTGCCTCAGTTCTATTCACACGAGCAGATGAAAAGCAAATAAGATGTTTGAATCTGTATTGGAGGTCAAACAATCTACATTGGAATTGTTGTTTCACGAAATTAATGCAGAATAAGCAAGATATCGGAATTGCTATGGTTTGGTTAAGTGATTGACATGGTTCGGTTAAGAGTCAAGAAATTCGTCATAGTTTTGGTCAAGTTTGTCATGGTTTAGATCGAAATAAATATATATGTGTTTCACTTTAATACTGTAAATTTGTTTGGTAGCGCCTGTTATTGAACGAAGTTACACTATTTACTAACTGCCCAAGAAGAAAAAAAACCTATTAAACCAAATTAAGTGGGTGTAATTTTCAAGGCGTAAATTAAACATGTCATGTTACTTTTCGTAAGTTTTCTACAATATAATTTTAAAAGTCACTGCTCTTTTAAACTAGCTTTCTTTATACTTGAATTATACAAATCAATACAAAGCGTAAATTCTGTTTCACATAAGATATTTTTTCCGCGGCTTCACTAGTCAAATAGCTAAAGACTTCTACTTGAAACTTGCAAAAAAGTGGCAGCTAGTCAAAAAGTAATTCTTGTTTTTAATTTTTTCCCTAGAAAACTATACATTTGTTTGTTTTTCTTTATTTTAAACTTTTGAACCAGTTTATGAGGAATAAAAGGAGTTGTGGGGTTATAGGTGCATGATACAGTAACCCAGCTACAAAACTAACCAAAAGATATAAAGAGGACATCATACGTCTTCAACTATTTATGAAACCGAATCGTTACGCATGACATGGGCAACAGTTTTAAAACTTATTGGTTTTAAAACTATTATATGTGAAATTACAATAAAAAAACACTTTCAAAGTTCGAATTTAAAATATGAAAGATCACAATTACGATTTGGATTTAAGCCGACATGACGTTCAAGTATATCAATTATTATTACGAATCAATAAAAATCTTTGTAATCAGTGTATGTAATGTGCGAATCCTGAAATGCCATTTTCACTGTATCCGTGATGAATTTCTTATGTAGTATGATAAATAAACAGACGACAAATTCACGATTTTTGAATAAAATAAGAAATAATATACAATATGTACTGTTTTTATAAGTTCATGATAAATGTATTTGATGCGGACCATACAGCCATCCAGGTGTAAAATTGATACACATAGATAATTATTAAGAATACTTAACGAACCGAGACTACCGGAGTTTTAAAAGTAAATGCACCTTTTAACAAGATTAATAATGTAGTATAACTTAAAACAGGGTTTGTTATTCAGCTTGTTGATATTGAATCAAATTCCACTTTGTTGTTTTTGTGATGCAATTAATGTTTAATGTTGAATAATGACATCAACATTTCATTTTCACTGTAGAGTGATTCATTACTGTTGTATATATATATGGGATGCATTTTCACAGAAGGATTTTAATTAATGTTCATCATATAAAGTTGTCATTTAGCCGACTCTTTAACATAATTTATGAAGTCAGAAGGATTGATTATATCTGCATTCTTTGTGAGTGAAAGTCTGAGGTAATATATCAATAAATGCCGTAAAAATGGCATTTATTGCTCATTGTTGAAGACAGTAGGTCACGTATAGTTTTTAATTTCTGTGTCATTTTGGTTTCTTGTGGAGAGTTGTCTTATTGGCAATCATACTGCATGATCTTCTTTTTTATATTGTCAATTCTATAATATTCTCTGATAATTTGTTCAGACCCAGATCTATATGTTAGATTAAATATATCCTTTCCTTTGACATGCCATCATTGTATACATATATCTTGGACAGCTAAAATAGCAACCGTTAGATTTTCTGATGGGGGGCTTTGGATTTTTTTACATTGAGCCAAAGTAACTTGTAATTTTTACCAGGGCCAATGAAAAACAAATATTTTTTTCACGTAGTGATCCGAACCTGCTAGGAGGGTTTGGGTCCTCCCCCGTCCATAGGAAAATTAGACTATATTTATTTTCTTCAATAACACATTATAATATAGTTCTTTTTCCAAAATGAAATCTGTTGTTATATATACTAATGTGCCATTTCAAGTAACTTAATCACCCCCCCCCCCCAAAAAAAAATCAAATGATTGCTACCGGAAAAGCAGTTTACAATTTCGGTCAAAATATACAGCACATACTTAAGACTTGCTTGCTTGGTTTGTATTCATGTTTGCCTAGGCATTGTAATCGAGATAGAGCACACAGTTATACTAAAAAAGCAAACAAACCATCCAAACCGTTTTAACTACAAGCATTATGAAAATAGCTCTAATGGATGCATATATGAAAATCACATAAAGATCTTCATTTCACGACTGATGAGTGGTAACATTTTTGTCTCGCACAAACAATTGTTTTATATTTGACGTCTGGATGGCTGCATAATTAATTTTTGAAATGCCATTTTATATACATCTTATTGGGTAAAGAAAATTCGAGCAACAATCCAGTCACCTTGATATATGTTTGAAATTCTCATAACTATGTTCCCAATGTTTTACTTACGAACTGTACAGAACTATGACGAAAAGAAAAACTAGAGGCTCTAAAGAGCCTGTGTCGCTCACCTTGGTCTATGTGAATATTAAACAAAGGACGCAGATGGATTTATCACAAAATTGTGTTTTGATGATGGTGATGTGTTGTACATCTTACTTTACTGAACATTCTTGCTGCTTACAATTATCTCTATCTATAATGAACTTGGCCCAGTAGTTTCAGTGTAAAATTGTTAAAAATTGACTGTAAAGGACAATAACTCCTTAGGGGGTCAATTGACAGTCTATTTCGGTCATGTTGACTTATGTGTAAATCTTACTTTGCTGAACATAATTGCTGTTTACAGTTTATCTCTATCTATAATAATATTCTAGATAATAACCAAAAACAGCAAAATTTCCTTAAAATTACCAATTCAGGTGCAGCAACCCAACATCGGGTTGTCCGATATACCTGAAAATTTCAGGGCAGATAGATCTTGACCTTATTAACAATTTAACCCCCATGTCAGATTTGCTCTAAATGCTTTGGTTTTTGAGTTATAAGCTAAAAACTGCATTTTACCCCTATGTTCTATTTTTAGCCGTGGCGGCCATCTTGATTGGATGGCGGGATCACTGGACACATTTTTTAAACAAGATACCCTAAAGATGATTCGAACCAAGTTTGGATTAATTTGGCCTAGTAGTTTGAGAGGAGAAGATTTTTGTAAAAGATAACTAAGATTTACGAAAAATGGTTAAAAATTGACTATAAAGAGCAATTACTCCTTAAGGGGTCAACTGACCATTTTGGTCATGTTGACTTATTTGTAAATCTTACTTTGCTGAACATTATTGCTGTTAACAGTTTATCTCTATCTATAATAATATTCAAGATAATAACCAAAAACAGTAAAATTTCCTTAAAATTACCAATTCAGGGGCAGAAACCCAACAACGGGTTGTCCGATTTATCTGAAAATTTCAGAGCAGATAGATCTTGACCTGATAAACAATTTTACCCCCATGTCAGATTTGCTCTAAATGCTTTGGTTTTTGTGTTATAAGCCAAAAACTGTATTTTACCCCTTTGTTCTATTTTTAGCCATGGCGGCCATCTTGGTTGGTTTGCTGGGTCACCGGACACATTTTTTTAAACTAGATACCCCAATGATGATTGTGGCCAAGTTTGGTTTAATTTGGCCCAGTAGTTTCAGAGGAGAAGATTTTTGTAAAAGTTAACGACGACGGATGACGCCGGAAGACGCCGGACGCCAAGTGATGGGAAAAGCTCACTTGGCCCTTTGGGCCAGGTGAGCTAAAAATAAGTACAGAAAGAATATCGATGAACAGTACACAATGTCCAAAATCAATCATAAGTTGGTTATACCCTTGTATATTCAAGTGATCATCTACGACCAGCTTGCTTTTTAAATATCATCAGTATGTAAGTCATTTTTGAAGACTACTTTCAGTTGTTGCATGTCGAATTATCATATCAAAATAATAATGAAAATTCATCGCACTTGCAAAAATTCCACATCAGAAATGATTGCACTTTCAGTGATAATTCATCGCATTTATAGTTAAAATAAATACCATCCAGTCAACGATATTATGGATTCAGCTGCTTTAATTACCCTTTTTTGGACTTTAATCTTGTGATTATAAATTAGAAAGTTATATAATATTTAATTGTGTTAAAACATACATTTAAATCAATTATTTTGTACTTTCAAAAAGTAAACAAACGCAGTTTTTCCCGTCATCCTTTATTCTACAAGAGACATACTCGCATATAACAGTGAAAATGAACAAACTGGATTCGCACTTTATATAAAATGGCAGTAATATTGTATAAATGCATCGTGTATTGTATCACTCAATTCTTTCAAATATTCTAATTTTTATGTAATGATTTAGTATGGTGTGTCCTAGAATTGAAAATATGTCGAAATTGTACAGCTCACAATATTGGCAGCAGAATTCCATCCTGAAATTTAAAAGGAAGCTATCTTGGAATCATGATTTTTTATAATTTGTTATTGGTTTGAAACTAGGTCCCACTGAATCAACTTGATTTTATTATTTAAAACCGATCTGGTAAATCTTACATGCCTGCCATGGTTAAGGGGAAGAAGAGGTCGGTGATCCCGCAAATATGTATTTGGCAATATTTTGTATAATTATACTGTCTCAAGTTAATTGTCTGTAATGCCGTGAAAATTGTTTGTAACTGTATATCATATTTTGCTATTTATTTTGAACAGAAATTAGGCTGGTGCTTTTCTTATTGGAATTCCTATACATTGAATTTTGTCGCAGCCTTTTATAACTTGCTAAGAAGTATGATTTTGCTCGTTGAAGGTCTCTTGATGACATATAGTTGCTAACATCTACATCATTTGATCTTAGGTGGATAGTTGTCTCATTGGCAATCATATTGCATCTACTTATAACATATTACTACATTATATGTGCGTTCTTATGCCCTTTTGTGTTTCAAATGAAACAATTGTTGTTAATTTTGATAGCAACTCTTCATTATACATGACAAGAATTACATAACTGAACCATGTTGAACATGAACTAAACCATGACACAAATGAACCAAACCATGACACAGATACAGGGATGATTCCAGGTGTTTTCAAATGGGTCCCATGAACATCAAATTGGGAATTTTATTCTAATTGGGAATTTTTTAAGCATAAAATCTAAGACGAAATAACATTATTTTCTTGTAAAAACGGAAAATGTATATTATTAAGTTGAAACTGTACACTGATGTTCATGTAAGTTGTAACATTTTGAATAATTATGGATGGGCTACTGTTATTACATGAATATCACCTTAGCCCAGGGCCGTAACTAGGGTTCGAATTCAGGGGAGGCAGGGGTTTGGGGGCCGCCGATTGAGTCCCCCTAGATCCGCCGATTTTTTTTTTCTCTCTCAGTAAAATGGTTAAAAACTACCTGCTTTCCTTCGATTTCCTTACTTTAAGAAACATCAGTATTGCTTGAACCTGGAAGCAATTTTATGCAAAAACAATCTAAGATTGCTGTTCGGGTTGAGCAAGGGCTACGTCTTGAATGCCGTACTTTGACCTATAATTATTAACATTAAATACAATGTGACCGCGGATATTTTTATGCCCCACCTACGATAGTAGAGGGGCATTATGTTTTCTGGTCTGTGCGCCCGTTCGTCCGTCCGTCTGTTCGTCCGTTCGTTCGTCCGTCTGTCCCGCTTCAGGTTAAAGTTTTTGGTCAAGGTAGTTTTTGATGAAGCTGAAGTCCAATCAACTTGAAACTTAGTACATATGTTCCTTATGATATGATCTTTCTAATTTTAAAGACAAATTAAACTTTTGACCCCTATTTCACGGTCCACTGAACATAGAAAATGAAAGTGCGAGTTTCAGGTTAAAGTTTTTGGTCAAGGTAGTTTTTGATGAAGTTGAAGTCCAATCAACTTGAAACTTAGTACAAATGTTCCCTATGATATGATCTTTTTAATTTTAATGCCTAATTATATTTTTTACCCATTTTCACGGTCCATTGAACATGGAAAATGATAGTGCGAGTGGGGCATCCGTGTACTTTGGACACATTCTTGTTCTTAATAAAATCGGTGGCCGTAAAAATAACCCGTTTTTCTTCGATTTCCTTTCTTTAAGAAACATCAGTATTGCTGGATCCTGGAAGCAATTTTTATGCAAACAATTATTAATATTTTTGTAAGAAATCGAACTGGTAAGTTAAAAAAACATATAAAGCAAGATCATAGAACGCAAGATTTTTTTTTTTATTGAGGACCTTGAATTTCAATATTGTTGAAAGCTGGACAGACATGTATAAACTACAACCAGGGACTTTCTATACTAGTATATACTTAGTATAGAAAGTCCCTGCTACAACGAATGGGAGTGTTTAACTAAGTAACTAAGGCATTGACCATAATGTTCTAGTATGATCAGGAGATGTTAAAAAAATGATCCAACAGCTGATTCAGCCGGTAACGAATTTCCGATATCATAAAAGAATCACAATACAAAGTGAATTTCCTCTGCTTAATTGAGCCCCTAAATAAATGTGAATAGTTAGGTTTTATTCAAAATTGTCGAAAGCAAAGTTTCATATGTGTTCTCGTACGAATACTGAATAACAGACGGACGGCCACACGAAAAAATAAAAATAAAACAAATACTGAAACGGTTCACTATCAATCAAAAATCCAGACAATGACAGATATATTATGTATCATGATAACACTGTTCAAACTGTAAACTTGTGTTGTTTATGATATAAATTCAAGTTCTTCTTGTACATATTGTCAATATTTCATTTTATTACTTTAAAAAAAAAATGGTGCAGAAAATTCAGGGGAGGCAGTTGCCTCCCCTGCCTCATAGGTAGTTACGGCCCTGTTAGCTATAGTTACGTAGGCCTATTACAAAAAACATATATTTCAGCTAACATAAACCACTGGAAAAAATCATTCATCGGGTATCTTTTCAACAGCATGTCATCTCTATAAATTTACCTTGATTCAAATGGATTTAAAATTGAACTGGTCAATTGTCGAATTCAGAAAAGCAATTACAAAAGTTCATAATATACTTAATTGATAAGATATTTAAAGCATTGAACCAGTGTTCTTTAAAATTATTTGGATCATCTTTAAAACTTTTGAAATAGTTCCATAATGATGACATCGTATTTCATGAATGGTCTATCATCAACATTATTTTCACAAAACGCTCAAACTTTTGTCTTTCGAGGAAATAATTTCTTTTACAAAATAAGTTTTCATCATATCATATAAGCGGCTCTGCTGGGCGATCTGCTATTACGAGATCGGTGCCCAAACTTTATCCATCAATGTTATATCAAAATTTGAATTTGCTCTCTGTCGAGGTCTGCTTTGACACCCATTTTTATCAACCTGCTGGGAGATCTGCTTTTACAAGATCGAATACTACCAAAACATATTAATCATTTGAATTCGGCTGCTAAAATTGTTTGCCACATGTTGACATATTTAAATCGTTGTTAATAAAATGCTATCGTTAACAGCATTCTTATCCAGATTTTAAAACATTTTGACAACTAACTATGAGAAATTACAGTTGCCTTAATCGGTGACAGAAACTTTACCGGAAATATCGATTTTTATTTTATTTTCCTGAATTGGGAATTCATTTTCATGTACAATTTGTTGGGGCTGCTGGCCGATTTAAGGGCCGCTTAGCGGCCCTAAACTATATAGTAGAATCATCCTTGCAGATATTTCAGTAATTTTGAATTGAGTG